>NC_057810.1:619684546-619950952 GCF_018294505.1 Triticum aestivum | reverse complement strand
CTTGCTCCTTTATATACGGGGGCAGGGGGCACCCCATGGACACAACAATTGATCGTTTGATCCTTTAGCCATGTGTGGTGCCCTCCTCCACCATAGTCCACCTCGATAATACTATAGCGGTGCTTAGGCGAAGCCCTGCGTTGGTAGAACATCATCATTGTCACCACGTCGTCGTGCTGACGAAACTCTCCCTCAATACTCGGCTGATGATCAGAGTTCGAGGGACGTCATCGGGCTGAACGTGTGCTGAACTCGAAGGTGCAGTACGTTCGGTACTTGATCAGTCGGATCGTGAAGACGTACGACTACATCAACCGCGTTGTGCTAACACTTCCGCTTACGGTCTACAGGGTATGTAGACAACACTCTCCCTCTCGTTGCTATGCATCACCATGATCTTGCGTGTGCGTAGGATTTTTTTCAAAATTACTATGTTCCCCAACATAGCCTCCATAGGTGCAGCCCGTGAAAGATAAGATTGACCATGGCATACTCATCGCAAATCACACCTGTCTGGAAAACCCTAGCGTTCCTTTGCTTCCATAACGTCTAGCAAATCAACATGACGAAAGCATCAACGCCCTTCTTATCCGCTCTGCTGATCTGCTTGAGTGTACTCATCAACCACTGTTGTAGCTTATGATGTTGCATGGGATTCAGGTTTGGATTGATGCCAACTCTAGAGAAGCATTAGAACCAGACTTGTCTTGCGAAAACACACTGAATCATGAGGTGATCCACGTTGTCCTCCTCCTGGTTGCAGAAATAGCAAGGAGATACCATCTCTTGCAAACCATGCCTGAGCCTCCTATATCAAGTGCAAATGCGGTATTGAATAGCCAACCACATGAAGATCTTGCATGCAAGAGGGGCTCCGTTCTTCCAAATAGCAGCTGCCGGTGGAAATCTGATTCCACCGACACAGAACATCCATAGACCGAGGCAGCTGTATAGACACCCGAGTCGTGCCAAGCCCATATGGCCGTGTCTCCACTTCCTGGATTAATCTCAAACTGCATAAGGATCTCCCAAAGGTGGATGAATTGCGCAAGCTCCTCCGTCGACAGAATCTCCGCAACGTCCTTGGTCCAATCGTGCTGGTTTAACCCCTCGCTGACCAGCCTAGTGTTGATCGTCCTCATCTTCACCCTAGCCACCACACCAGGGGCAATCTCAGCAATCATGTTACCATCCACCCATCTGTCCTTCCAGAAGATAATCCTTTTGCCATTGCTGATCTCCCACGTCACCATGCTATTGAACACGCACTGAACCTACTTGTCCGGCACCAGATTAAATCCTTGCCAGGGCTGGCAGTCATCCAATCTGCGAGGCCATTTCCCGTCTCAGTCGAAGGGCAATGCCATGCTTACGGAGATCCATAATGCCAAGACCACCCAGCTGTTTTGGGCGACACACTCTCTGCCAAGACACCGCACACTTCCCACCGCTCACAGCGTCCGTACCGGCCCAAAATAAAGCCCTACATCCCTTATCCACTTTCTCAATTACCCACTTTGGCGCCTCGGCCACAATTAAGTGGCGCGTAGGCCGAGCCCTCATCATTTGGTTCACCAGTATCAACCTCCCTGGTCGAGTTACCAGACCTATTTGCCATCCCGGGAGGATTTTGAGCGCTCCATCCACCATGAATTGCCACTTCGAGCGTTTCAGCTGTTTGATGCCCAGTTGGAGACCAAGATATTTACAAGGGAAGTGATCAATCTTCCAAGGCAGTGCATTCCTGACCACCTCCTCGTCCTGCTCCTCTTTGCAGATCAAGATCGCCGAGGACTTGGCGAAATTGACATGCAAACCCAAGGCCTTTCCAAAGATCATGAGAACCTCCTTGACGAAAGTGATATCGGTCTGAGATGGTCTAATGAATAGAACCACCTCATCCGCATAGAGCGAGAGCTGCTGCAAAGGCTTCCATCCATTCAACTTCTCCAGAATCTTGAGCTCATGTGCCTTGATTATGATAGCCCTGAGGGTCTCCATTGCAATCACAAATAGAAGTGGTGAGATAGAGTCCCCCTGCCTTAGACCACAATCATGCATGAACTTGTCGGTCATACACCCATTCACTACAATCCTTGAGCTGGTGGTAGTGAGCATAGTCGCCAGCCAAGCGAGCCATCTCTCCGGGAAGCCCTCTGCACGAAGCACCTCAAAAAGGAAGCGCCATGATAGTGAATCAAAAGCTCGAGCAATATCTAACTTGAGGAGGACTCCCTTAGCTTTTCTTTGGTGCAATCTTCTGGCCATTTGCCTCACAAGCAGAAAGTTGTCATGGAGATTCATACCGCGGATGAAAGCAGATTAGTTAATGCTCGCAAGCTCTCCCATCCGCGGGCAGACTCGATGTGCCATCAACTTGGAAGCCAGTTTTGGAACGTTATGTACTAAGATGATCGGTCTAAAATCATTGACTCGGCAAGCTTCTGGATTCTTGGGAATGAGAGTGATTAAGGCCTAATTCAGTCTGTCAAATCCCCGACCATTATTAAGGACCAGTTTGTGTAGCGTTGCCATCACATCTCCTTTGATGATGCTCCATGTTTTTTGGAAGAACACTCCTATGAACCCATCCGGTCCCGGGGCACAATCAAAAGGCATATCCTTGATGATAGCCCAAACTTGCTCCTCCGTGAAAGGAAGATCTAACTCCACGAGGTCCACTTGCTATATGTTGAGTGCCTCCAGGTTCAGAGTGTGATCTCTAGCAGTACTCACTCCTAGCAGCTCTCTATATGCTTGGAGGAATGCCTCCTCTTTCCCTCTTTCATCTGTGATGACCTAGCTCTCCACTACGATGTCCGGAATGAAGTTTTTAGTCTTCCTACCATTGGCCACCAGATGAAACAACTTAGAGTTTGCATCCCCTTCTGCGAGCCAACGTATCCGGGACCTCTGTCACGCAATCGTCCTTTATAGAGAAGCAAGGCCCAACACCAAGTGCTTGAGAATAATTCGCAACCACCTCTCCTCTGGGGTAAGAAGACGCGAGTCCTGAGCACCATCTAGTCTAAGGATGATCAACTTAGCAACCCCAATCTGGAGTTTGATATTCCCCACTTTCCTTTGGCCCCAAGATGTGAGAACTCTTGCCGTGTTTCTCAAGAGAACGTCTAAACGATGAAACGGCTCCACAATCAAAGGACCACAGGTCCAGGCCTCTTGGACCACCTCCAAAAAAACCTCAAGCTTTGTCTAGAACAATTCAAACCAAAATGACCTCTTCGTGTCTATGCGCTCCTCCAACGCGAGGTACAGTGGGCAGTGGTCAGATGAGGCAGTCGAGAGAGCTTGCAGCAAACTGTCCAGATGGTCAAGCTCCTGGTCAACTGATACAAATGCCCTGTCAATCATGGTGAGGGTAGGCACCTCCCTCTCATTGCTCCACGTGAATTTTTGTCCATGCAGAAAAAACTCCTTGAGCGCGCTATCGTCAACAAATCTCTTGAATCTCCCCATCATCCCGCGATCCAGGAGCGTGTTGTTTTTGTCCGCCACATGTAAGATCAATTTAAAGTCGCCAATCACCAGCCACGGCCCTGGGCAGAGCGTCCTCTGATACGTCCATTTTGCATCATGCTTTTATATCGATATTTATTGCATTATGGGCTGTTATTACACGTTATGTCACAATACTTATGGCTATTCTCTCTTATTTTACAAGGTTTAACATGAAGAGGGAGAATGCCGACAGCTGGGATGCTGGGCTGGAAAAGGAGCAAATATTCTGCACAGCTCCAAAAGTCCTGAAACTCCACGAAAGTCATTTTTGGAATTAATGATAATTAATCAGCGGAAGAAATACCCGAGGGGGGCACCAACCGTCAATGAGGGTGGGGGCGCGCCCACCCTTATAGGGCGCGCCCCTTGCCTCGTGAGCCCCCTGGCAGCCCTCTGGTGTCCATCTTCTGCTATATGAAGTATTTTACCCTGGAAAAAAAATCATAAGCAAGCTTACGGGACGAAACTCCTCTGCCACAAGGCAGAACCTTGGCGGAACCAATATAGGGCTCCAGCGGAGCTGTTCTGCCAGGGAAACTTCCTTCCGGGAGGGGGAAATCATCACCATTGTCATCACCAACGATCCTCTCATCGGGAGGGGGTCAATCTCCATCAACATCTTCACCAGCACCATCTCCTCTCAAACCCTAGTTCATCTCTTGTATCCAATCTTTGTACCCAAACCTCAGATTGGTACCTGTGGGTTGCTAGTAGTGTTGATTACTCCTTGTAGTTGATGCTAGTTGGTTTATCCGGTGGAAGATCATTTGTTCAGATCCTTAATGCATATTAATACCCCTCTGATTATGAACATGAATATGCTTTGTGAGTAGTTATGTTTGTTCCTGAGGACATGAGTGAAGTCTTCCTATTAGTAGTCATGTGAATTTGGTATTCGTTCGATATTTTGATGAGATGTATGTTGTCTCTCCTCTAGGGGTGTTATGTGAACGTCGACTACATGACACTTCACCATTATTTGGGCCTATAGGAAGGCATTGGAAAGTAATAAGTATATGATGGGTTGCTAGAGTGACAGAAGCTTAAACCCTAGTTTATGCGTTGCTTCGTAAGGTGCTGATTTGGATCCACTTGTTTCATGCTATGGTTAGGTTTACCGTAATACTTCTTTTGTAGTTGCGGATGCTTCAATAGGGGTTAATCATAAGTGGGATGCTTGTACAAGAAAGGGCAGTACCCAAGCACCGGTTCACCCACATCTCAAATTATCAAAGTAACGAACGTGAATCATATGAGCGTGATGAAAACTAGTTTGACGATATTTCCCATGTGTCCTCGGGAGTGCTTTTCTCATTATAAGAACTTGTCCAGGCTTGTCCTTTGCTACAAAAAGGATTGGGCCACCTTGCTGCACTTTATTTACTTTCATTACTTGTTACCTGTTACAAATTACCTTATCACAAAACTATCTGTTACCTACAATTTCAGTGCTTGCATAGAATACCTTACTGAAAACCGCTTGTCATTTCCTTCTGCTCCTCGTTGGGTTCGACACTCTTACTTATCGAAAGGACTACAATAGATACCCTACACTTGTGGGTCATCAAGACTCTTTTCTGGCGCTGTTGCCGGGGAGTGAAGCGCCTTTGGTGAGTGGAACTTGGTAAGGAAACATTTATATAGTGTGCTAAAATTTACCGTCACTTGTTACTATGGAAACTAATCCTTTGAGGGGCTTGTTCGGGGTATCTTCACCCCGAGAAGTAGTGCAAAGAGTTGCTCCTCATCCTACTAAACCTACTAAAAATGTTTACTTTGAAATTCCTTCGGGTATGGTAGAGAAACTGCTAGCTAATCCCTTTGCAGGAGATGGAACATTGCATCCTGATTTACACCTTATCTATGTGGATGAAGTTTGTGGATTATTTAAGCTTCCAGGTATGCCCGATGATGTTGTTAAGAAGAAGGTCTTCCCTTTATCTTTGAAGGGAGATGCATTGACATGGTGATACAGGATCTTGGGACTATAAACGATTGAAATTGGAATTTTACCAGAAGTTCTATCCTATTCATCTTGTTCATCGTGATCGTAATTATATATATAATTTTTGGCCTTGCGAAGGAGAAAGCATCGCTCAAGCTTGGGGGAGGCTTAAGTCAATGTTATATTCATGCCCCAATCATGAGCTCTCAAGAGAAATGATTATTCAAAACTTTTATGCTCGGCTTTCTCTCAATGATCGCACCATGCTTGATACTTCTTGTGTTGGTTCTTATATGATGAAGACTATTGAATTCAACTGGCACCTATTGGAAAGAATTAAACGCAACTCTGGAGATTGGGATTCTGGCGATGGTAAGGAGTCAGGTATGACATCTAAGTTTGATTGTGTTAAGTCTTTTATGGATACTGATGCTTTTCGTGGATTTAGCACTAAATATGGACTTGACTCTGAGATAGTAGCTTCCTTCTGTGAATCATTTGCTACTCATGTTGATCTCCCTAAGGAGAAGTGGTTTAAATATAATCCTCCCACTGAAGTAAAAGTAGTTGCACCTATTACAGTTGAAGAAAAGACTATCACTTATAATGATCCTATTGTTCCTACTACTTATGTTGAGAAACCACCTTTCCCTGTTAGGATAAAGGATCATGCTAAAGCTTCAACTGTGGTTCGTAAGAGTAATACTAGAACATATACACCTCCTGAGCAAATTAAATTTGGACCTAGTATTGCTATGGTTAAAGATCTCTTGGCTGATAATATTGATGGGCATGTTATTTATTTCTGTGAACAGGATGCTAACATTGCTAGACCCGAAACTAAGATACATAGACCTGTTGTAGGCATGCATGTTATTTCTGTTAAAATAGGAGATCATTGTTATCATGGCTTATGTGATGCTAGTGCTAATGCAATACCTTTTTCCTTATATGAAGAAATTATGCATGATATCGCACCCGCTGAAATAGAAGATATTGATGTTACAATTAAGCTTGCAAATAGAGATACTATTTCACCAATGGGGATTGTTAGAGATGTCAAAGTCTTGTGTGGGAAAGTTAAATACCCTGCTGATTTTCTTGTTCTTGTTTTCCCACAAGATAGCTTTTGTCCCATTATATTTGGTAGACGCTTCTTGAATATTGTTAATGCTAGGATTAATTGTGAAAAAGGATGTTGTTACAATTGGCTTGGGAGATATGTCTCATGAGTTTAATTTTGCTAAATTTTGTAGACAACCCCATGATAAAGAATTGCCTAGTAAGGATGAAATTATTGGTCTTGCTTCTATTGTCATGCCTCCTAATGATCCTTTAGAACAATATTTGCTAGACCATGAGAATGATATGTTCATGAATGAACAAAGGGAAATAGATGAAGTATTCTTTAAACAGGGTCCTATTTTGAAACACAACTTACCTGTTGAAATCCTAGGGGATCCTCCTCCACCCAAGGGTGATCCTGTGTTTGAGCTTGAACCATTACCCGATACTCTTAAATATGCTTATCTTGATGAAAAGAAGATATACCGTGTTATTATTAGTGCTAACCTTTCAGAGCAGGAAGAGCAAAGATTATTGAAAACTCTGAAGAAGCACCGTGCTGCTATTGGATATACTCTTGATGATCTTCAGGGCATTAGTCCCACTCTATGCCAACACAAAATAAATTTGGAAGAAGATGCAAAACTAGTTAGAGATCGTCAACGATGGTTAAATCCTAAGATGAAAGAAGTGGTAAGAAAGGAAATACTAAAGCTCCTCGAGGCAGGTATAATTTATCCCGTTGCTGATAGTCAGTGGGTAAGTCATGTCTGTTGTGTCCCTAAGAAGGGAGGTATTACTGTAGTTCCTAATGATAAAGATGAATTGATACCACAAAGAATTATTACAGGTTATAGGATGGTAATTGATTTCTGCAAATTAAATAAAGCTAAAAAAAGATCATTACCCTTTACCTTTTATTGATCAAATCTAGAGAGACTATCCAAACATACACATTTCTGCTTTCTAGATGGTTATTCTGGTTTCTCTCAAATACCTGTGTCAGTGGACGATCAAGCTAAGACTACTTTTAATTGCCCTTTCGGTACTTTTGCTTATAGACGTATGCCTTTTGGTTTATGTAATGCACCTGCTACCTTTCAAAGATGCATGATGGCTATATTCTCTGACTTTTGTGAAAAGATTTGTGAGGTATTCATGGATGATTTTTCCGTCTATGGGTCCCCCTTTGATGATTGCTTGAGCAACCTTGATCGAGTTTTGCAGAGATGCGAAGACACTAGTCTCGTCTTGAATTGGGAAAAGTGCCACTTTATGGTTAATGAAGGCATTGTCTTGGGGCATTGTCGTGGAATTGTCATGTCAGATGTCCTAGTGAAAGGACTTAGTCGTGGAGCCATCGCAACTAGGAAGCTTAAAGGGGTTAATCGGGACAAAGGACACGGGGTTTATACTGGTTCGGCCCCTTACGGTGAAGGTAAAAGCCTATGATCCAGTTTTGAGTGGGATTGCTTTTGACTCGATTACCAGGGAGAGGAATCGCTCAACCTAGCTTTCGATCTGATGTTACTTGCCCTGAACCGCCGCTGGGTCGTCCCTTTATATACATAGGTCGACACCTAGCGGCTCTCAGAGTCCCGACCGGCTCATAAACAGTGTCCAGCTCAGTCTCTAACTATTCTTGCCTTACAATACAAGTCATGTACATATGGCGGTTTATCTCTACGGGCCTTAAGTCGCCTCTGGGCTTTGGGCCCTTAACTGAACCGCCATCTTCAACCTTGGTCTTGGGCTTCAAGAGTACTTGTAGGTATAACCCGGCCCCTCCTAGGCGGGCTATACTAATAGTTATATCCGCAACATTAGGCCCCAGATTGATTTGAACTGGTTCATGTCAATCTTTGACACTTCAGAAAAATCTTTTGCTCTTTGCTTATGAAATTTTTGTAACCTGCCATGACGTCATCCTTTGGATTTGCAGTAACCCGCCATGACGTCACCTGCCATAAATGCATGTTTTGTCCAATGTATCTCAACAGATCTTTATCTTAATGACCTTCTCGAAAATCGAGGCGTCCTTGTAATTGGATAACTTATGTTTTGGGCCTCCTCATTTTTCACGCCCTTTTAGCAGTCTTTCCTTATAAATAGACCCTGACCAGGTCTTTTTTCATTCCCCCCTTTCTCTTCTTCTTCCTCTCAAACCCCAACTGCCGCTCGAGCTCCGTTGCCGCCACAGTGCACCACATCTCCGTCGACCTTGGCCGCTGCATTGACCTGAATCCGTCCAGAGAACGGCGGCGCCCTTCCGCAACAGATCTGCCGCTGTAAGTTTCCCCTTTCTGCATCTTAGATCCATGCTAGGGTCTGGGAGTTCCTCTGTACACTTCATAGTTCATCTCGGTTTCTTCGTGGTTCTTCTGCCGCAGCCTGGTTTGATCCAACAACTACATAGAACTCATGCGGTTACTGTTTCACATCCATTTTTGGCACTAGCAGATCCCTTTTCCTTGTACAGAAGCCTCATTAGAATGCATGAACTCCTTTGTACCATGTTTTTAGGTCTAGAAATTTTTCTTTTCTGAATAGCCATTTGATCCAAAATAATAGCTGCAGTTTGTGAAACTTGTTTATGCAACACTTAGGCAAAAACCTGTATTTGTTAGATCCACCTAGTCATGGCGACTCTTATCACTGGCTTAAAAAGGACAATGCTCAATTGATAAGCTTGACCACCCATAGCGGTTTAGACAACTTTAACTGCTTACGGAGCCTATGGCGTCTTAAATAATTCTTGACATAATTATCCTTATACCATTAGTCCCCTTATAAGCTGCTATCCTGAATATGCTTTGAATTATCTTTCTCCGGCATAAATTTGAACCGGTAATTTTTACTCTGTCTTAGTCTTTCGTCACGATGGCACAGAAAGCACCCACTTCCTGCAATTGGGTCAAATCTATTGTCACAGACAGCACACTTGACGACTTTGTGAAGACCGGCTATCTGCCGAAGAAGGAAACCATGTCCTATCGTGCTCCTGACCCGGAGGAGGAATTTCCTCAGCCCAAAATGGGAGAGGTTATTGTTTTCATAGATCACATGAACCGGGGTTTCTCTCCACCCAGCTCAAAATTCTTCAGAGGTGTTTTGCACTTCTTTGACCTCCGCCCTCAAGACATCGGACCCAATTCCGTGTCTAACATCTGCAATTTCCAAGTGTTCAGTGAAGTATATCTTGGAGAACAACCCAACATCTTACTCTTCAAAGAGCTATTCTACTTGAACCGCCAGAATGAATGCGCCAACGTCCAGAGCTTGGAACTTGGTGGTGTCTCGATCCAACGTCGGAGAGACGTAATATTTCCTTATGCCAACCCGCCGAGTAACCCGAAAGACTAGAACCAGACCTGGTTTCATTGTCAAGACACTTCCCCGCCTGACGAGAATCCTCTGCCCGCCTTTCGTGCTCTGCGTCTTGGGTCCAAGCATCCACTTCCTGACAAGATAACAGCCGCCGAACGCAAGACGCTCGCCCCCGCCCTGGCTAAGATCAAGGCTCTTCTAGGGAACGGGCTAAATGGCATTGATTTAGTCCGGGTTTGGCTCACCTAGCGAGTTATTCCCTTGACCCACCGCCCCAGCCTAATGTGCACCTACACAGGCAAAAAAGATGACCCTCTGCGGCACAGCCCTGATGACTTGCCTGAAGACGTCATCAATGATATGACGAAGTCACTTTTGAACGAGAGCCTAGCAGATTATGGTAAGGTGGGCCTAGCCCCCTTGTGCGAAGCTAACCCGGATCCAGCGGTAAGCCGCCCGTCTGAATAAATTACTTTGGTTTTTTCGATGTTTTATCCATACTTATACCTCTGCTAACACTCACAGGCGGGTGACAAATTCTGGAAGGTCAAATATGACCATGAAGCTGCAAAGAAAGCCAGGAAGGCCAAGAAAGCCGCCAGGAAAGAGGCTACAAAAAAGAAGGGCAAGAAAGCCACCGCCTCTGACTTGCTTCGGCTAGAAGATTCTTTTGAGTCGGAGGTAGCCCTTGACTCTCTTGGCTCCTTTTTTACCAATCTTATTGACACTGATTATCAGCAGGAGGACACAGGAGCAAGACATAGCAAGGCTGAAGAGGTACCTATCATTTCCTCCGACTCTGAGCCTTTGCCAAGATAGAAAATCCGCAGAGTAACCCGGAAAGTAAGATTTTCACATCCCTTAGCTTATCAAGATCCTCAATTTCTTTTGAAGCGACAGATTCATGAGAGCCGGAGGCAGACCCGGACCAGCAAGGATGCGGAGCTCTCCTCCGGCTTGCCAAACACCCCAAGGAAGCGCCAGAACAAGGTCATCTATGATTTAAATCGCTTTTATCCTTTGGCGGGTCTCACTCATCAACCACTCAATTCTTCTGACTCGGATTATCAGGAAACTTCCCCTTCCTCTGGTGACTCAATGCAGTCCAATCTACCGTCTTTCAAGACCGCTCCAGGGTAATGATAACCTTCTTATCCTGTACTCATTTCAATTGGTTGTATTTGCCCTTAATCCTTTTGATTTTATGCAGTGGAAAAGCCAAGCCCAGTAAAAGGGTCAAGAAGGACAAGCCGGCCGAAGACACGGTCTTAACAGAGCCAGAACTTGGAACAACCACGCCTGAATCTTCAACTCATGGGCCACCACCTGAACCAGTTCAAGACACACCAACTCCAATTGCTGACCCGCCTGCTGAGCGAGCCGTTAATAGTTCGGAAAACCCGGAAGCCCCTAGCCCGGTCAGGACGGATGATCCTCAAGACACTGATGTCGAGATCACCAGAACCGGCTTTGCTGAGCCGGGGAGGCCAACCGTGCTGGCCAAGTGTTCCGCCAAGGAGGAGCTTCTGGAACACCGCCGGGTCAAGCTTGACGTCGCGGACTATACTCACATGAGTATTGGAGAAGTCTTTTCTGGCTACATGAGCCAAGTGCACAGCAGTCGCAACCTCGAGATTGACATGGTGAAGCAGATGCACCAAAAATTTGAGGTACAACCCTTTCTATGTATTCATTTATCTTTACTATGCCAGCCCCCAAGTCTATTGCTTATGACGAATACGCTGTAGACTTAGAAACAAATTTAGTGACATTAGTAACATAGATGGATAAAATATGTAAGAAATCCGGCTTACTCCATAGTTCCCAAGGGGTGGCTTAACCAGCATGGTTGAGCCGGTCCTTCAAATGGTTGTATAGAATAAAATAGTTGAAAAGATTGAACAGCAATATACATTAGCCCCCAAGTGCCAAGTACTATTGCTTGCAAAGTGCTTGGGACTTACTGTCATGAACCGCCACTTTAAGTAAAATTCTTCAGTAGACATTAGCCCCCAAGTGCTAAGTGTTGTTGCTTGCAAAAGGCTTGGGACTTAATATTGCATCATGTTTGTCCTAATTTTGACCCGGTATTTGTATAGGCCGCCATGAATCAACTTGAATCAGAAGTGTCTGATCTGAAGAACCGCCTTGAGGCCCAAGAAACGGAAACCCAAAGAGCTGATTCCAAGTTTAAATTCAGCGTTTCTGAACAAGAAAAACTAAAGAAAGACTTTGAAATGGAGAAAAAAGGCCTAGGCTGATGAAAAAATTGCATTGATTAATCGAGCTGAGAAGGTAGAGGTGGCTCTTGAAGAAGCAACCAGTGAATTATCTGGCTTAAAACGTCATGTCTCTCAGATGGTCTCAACGATCTTTGGTAAGTCGCCCTGCAAGTGTTAAATACTTGAGCCTTTCAATTGATCATATAAATTGAAATTAACTCACCTGACAATGTTTATGAAGGCCCTAGGAGTTCAAATCTGAACCAAGATATGCTGATTAAGCTCAAGGCGGTTTATACGCTGGTGGAACAACTATACACCGGGTCTCAGCATGCCCTGGCTTCGGTGGCCCTGTCCAATGAAGTGCCCACACTCCTGGCAGATGTGCTAAAGAAACTTTCTCTGCTACCCCAGCGATTCACCGAACTGAGGCGAACGTCAGTGAGAGCCAAAGTCGGGCCAAAGTTTGGCTACCGGAGCTAGACCCGGCCAACCTCGCCACTGGTTATCCAAGCTTTAAGGAGGATGGCACTTCCTTTGAGCAGGAAGACTTCGCGGCTTGCGTGAAGGATACGCCCTTTGGCCACCCTGATAGCTGATGAAGCAGATCTCTCCAAGTACCAACTGGGCTATGACGCAGAGAACCGGAGAATTCCAACGCCTCATTACAAAGTGACCATCCTGATCCCCCCACTCCGTAAGCATACCTTCGCCCCTGAAGTTGACCCGGCCGGACAAGTTGATGATGAAGCTGAATTTGAAGCTTTGAATGGCATTGACTGGTCATCATCAACCTTTCAGGAAAGGCAACAAGGCGAAGAAGCGGAGAGGGCTAACCCAGACACTTCAGGCCAACACGAGAGTTAATCCGCCGTGGCGGCTCATATCTGTGATGTGCTAAAAACAATATGAATCATTTGGACTCGGGGAGTCATGTAATAGAATAGAAATAACTTTTCTTTTGCTGTGCCATCGTGCATGTTTTTGGTGCTTAATACTATTAAGCCGCCATGTTATATTCACCCGCGTTATACTTTTCATCTGCTTTCCTTATGCTTGACCAAGTCTTTTAACTATCCTGCACATAGAAATAGATCACAAGATCCCTTGGCGGCTTACCGCTAGGCGGGTCATAATAGCTTGATATTTAAGATAGGAAAAGAATCACGGATAAGCCTATTGTAACATATAATGTTGAAACACAACTATAATCTTATACCTGTGATCTTTGGATTTGCACTGCCGGCTTATATGACCTGGACAGTAAGGGTGATAACCCAGTCTTTAGAAACCAATACTTCCAAAGATATGATGATTCTCATATATTGGCGACTTATCAGCCAAAATCAAGCCGGTTTAAAATTTAACCACACTTGTACTTTTAAACCTCAAAAAAGTTTCAAGTCAAATAAAGGTTGCTTTCAAAGAAAACTTAAACCAAATAAAATATAACAAATTCAAGGCTTCTGATTCGAATACGATCAGTAAACCGTTCCAAAGGGGTTATGCTAGGATTCGTATACGATCATGTAGCCCCCAGTGGCTTTGGCGTTGCGCCGATCAAATGGGTACCTACAGCTATGTTCTCTTTGGTTCGAATACGACCTATGTTTGAACTGGAAGCCCCCTAATGACCTAGAGAGTTTTTTAATGACTCTGATTCGAATACGATCAAAGTCGGTTCCCAAAAGGGGTTGAGCTATTGAAAGATCGTGGGTGTCGTCTAGAGGGGGGCTGAATAGGCGATTTAAAATAATTACGGTTTAGGCTTGAACAAATGCGGAATAAACCTAGCGGTTAATTTGCCAAGCACAAAACCTACAACACTTAGGCTCACCTATGTGCACCAACAACTTATGCTAAGCAAGATAAACTACTAGGTGAAAGCAAGATATATGACAAGAAACAATATGGCTATCACAAAGTAAAGTGCATAAGTAAAGAGCTCGGGTAAGAGATAACTAAGGCACGCAGAGATGACGATGTATCCCGAAGTTCACACCCTTGCGGATGCTAATCTCCATTTGGAGCGGTGTGGAGGCACAATGCTCCCCAAGAAGCCATTAGGGCCACCATAATCTCCTCACGCCCTCGCACAATGCAAGAAGTCGTGATTCCACTAAGGGACCCTTGAGGGAGGTCACCGAACCCTTACAAATGGCAACCCTTGGGGGCGGTCACCGAACCCGTACACTTTGGCAACCCTTGGGGGCGGTCACCGGTACCTGTCAAATTGCTCGGGGCGATCTTCACAACCTAATTGGAGACCTCGACGCTTGCCCGGAGCTTTACACCACAATGATTGAGCTCCGAAACACCAACCGTCTAGGGCCCCAAGGCACCCAAGAGGAACAAGCTCTAGAGTGCCCAAACACCCAAGAGTAACAAGCTCAAGGGTACCAAGCACCCAAGAGTAATAAGCTTCTCAACTTGTAACTTCCACGTATCACGTGGAGAACTCAAACCGATGCACCAAATGGAATGGCAAGGGAACACGGAGTGCCCAAGTACTTCTCTCTCAAATCCCATCAAAGCAACTAATGCTAGGGAGGAAGATGAGAGGAAGAACAAGAAGGAGAACACCAAGAACTCCAAGATCTAGATCCAAGGGGTTCCCCTCACATAGAGGAGAAAGTGATTGGTGGAAATGTGAATCTAGATATCCTCTCTCTTTTCCCTCAAAACCTAGCAAGAATCCATGGAGGGACTGAGAGTTAGCAAGTTCTAGAAGGTCCACAATGGGGGAAGAACACGAGCTCAAAGGATAAGGTTCAATGGGGAAGAAGACCCCTTTTATAGGTGGGGAAAAATCCAATCGTTATGCTCATAGCCCGCACAGAGCGGTAATACCGCTCCAAGGAGCGGTACTACCGCTAGGGCGGTAGTACCCCTTTGAAAAACAACAGCGAGGAGGCAAAAGTCCAGTAGAATCGCCGGAGCGGTACTACAGCTCGACCTCACGGTACTACCGCAAATGGTAGCGGTACTACTGCTTGTGAGCGGTACTAAAAAATACTTCCGTGCCTACCTCCGCTGAGCAAAACACGAGATTTTGGTCCGGAGCGGTACTACCGCTCAGGAGCCGTGGCAGTACCGCTCTGGAGCGGTAGTAAAAATTTACATCCGCTCTAGTCGCGGTAGTACACGCTGCAGCCTTTACCAAAACAGCCACAACTTTTGCAAATGGACTCCAAATTCAACGAAACCAAGTTTGTTGGAAAGCTAACGACATGGGCTAACACAATCTTGATAGAAATATTAATAAGAAGCAAATGAGAAAAGGCCCATAAAAAATGGTGAGAACCCTTCCTCGGATAAGATTGGTAAAACCTCCAACACCGAAAACATCATAGAAGACGCATGCGAACTCCGTTTTTGATGAACTCAAGCTTGTCATCAAGATGACCATAAGCTCTAAGACTCACAAAGAGCTCCAAACAAGAACCAAGAAACATGATGCAAGGATGCAATGGTTTGAGCTATCTACTAACGATACGATCAAGCTAGCAACTTGAGAGCCCCCCTTGATAGTACGGCAAACGATCCTGTAACCCGGTCTCCCAACTACCACCACGAGACCGGTAAAATAGAAAACCTATCAAGGGCAAACCTTTGCCTTTCACATGGTCCACTTGATCTAGATGATGACGATCTTGACTCCCTCAAGTTGGACCACCTTTCTTGATTGCATTGGCTCGATGAAGACTAGATGATTGCTCCCCCATAGTCCACTATGGGTGAGCCACTCTTTGGCACATCTTCACAAGTCCATTGACACCACAATGGATGGCAAGATTCAAGCACTTGATCTCTTCGTGATGCTCCACTTGAACTTGCACATGGCAATATTGATGACAATCACCACTTGATGTCATCCTTTCGATGGGTTGTATGATATCTTCCTCTTGACGCAAGCCCATGGACACGTACCTAACCCCACATAGAACTCTCACATAGACCATGGGTTAGTACACAAAGTGCAATGGACAATTCTTACCATACCATGGGATCACTTGGTCCCTCTCGGTAGATCTTCTACGCTTTGTGAGTTGATCAACTTGATTCACTCTTGACTTAGTCTTGATCAACCTTGAATATTTCCAACTCTCTTCATTTGCATGATGTCTTGACGGTAAACATGAATTATCACACAATCTTCTTCTTCAAGACATGCCTGCAATAAGCTCAACACTCACATGACAAATCTTTGGATAATTCCTTAATAGCACCTTGGTCAACTCATAAACTCCTTGAAACCAACACATGGACTTCAAGAAAACCCTAAGGACAAACCCTTCAAATATAGCTCAAGGCAACCATTAGTCCATAGAGATTGTCATTAATTACCAAAACCAAACATGGGGGCACCGCATGTTCTTTCAATCTCCCCATTTTGGTAATTGATGACAATAACTTTCAAGAGAGTTTATATAAGGAATAATACATCACCATACCATGCAACAATAATGTGTGCGCATGAGATGCACAAGCTTAGGAAAAAACCAAAGCAATAAGAGAGGAAACAACTCTCTAAACTTCCTCACACAATTCTCTGAAACTTCTCCCCCATTGGCATCGATTGCCAAAATGGGCGAAAATCTTAGTAGGCCAATATAAATTGTTTTCCTCCATAAATTGTGTATTTCTCAGCAAGAGAGTGGAATGCAATACACATATCCAACGGTAAATACTTGGAGGAAGACAAACTATATTGAGGCTCAAAGATTGCAAAAGAATGATATGCCACAAAGACATAACATAAAGAGAACGAGCAATCAAGCAATCAAAGGATACCAATGGAAGCAAACTATCAAAAGATATCAATTGAGCCAACTAGACCAATGATCCTACGTGCCACATGAATGAAATAAATTATGATATGAGCAAAGGAGTGTTCTAGAGAAACTAGAGAAGCTACCCATGATTTGTGCACAAATTAGTTTTGTAAATGGATACAAAGAGCACCAAATAGGATCATCACTCCCCCAAGATCAATAGAACCGCACGACAAGTGCAAGAGAGCAACAGAGTTTTCTAACAACACTAGTGAAGCTCTCCATGATTTGTGCACTCCTTACAATATTTGCATTAGGATACCAAGTGCACCAAATAGGATCATCACTCCCCGAAAATCAATAGAAACTCACAACAAGTGCAAGTGAGCATGTAGGAAACAAAGCCTAGCACTTGCAACAAACAAATGGTTGAGCAACATATAAAAGAGGCAACTTAAGAGTAGGCTCAACCAAAATGATGTGTGTGAGTCATGGCAAAGCACTTGATAAGACTAATGTACGGATGAGCATTAAGCATCAACATAGTGTTGGATAGTGGAGATACAAGGTGCATGACATGTCCTCCCCACACACACACCAAGCAAAAGGGTTCACAAGCACACAGAAAATGCAAAATGAATAACCAACACTTGTGACAACCCATGGTGAATATAGAAGATGAAAGCCTCATCACGACGAGGGATACCAAGATGGCAAAAGCCTCGTAGAGATAAGCATGAGGGAAAAAATCTTCACCACCCAAGAGTGCATCAAGATGCAACAAGATAAGACACACACTCAAGGCAAAAGCTTTCATGGATCCACCAAAGAAAAAAAACAAAAGAAAGACAAGGTGGACGTGAAAGAAAGGATATCATCTAGATATGCAACTTCTCTCAAGCGTATAAGGTTCTAGGTAGACGAAATCATGATGATATATATCTACAAAGAAGGATGTACACCCGGAATAGTTACAACACGAAGGAACAAGATATCCAAAAGAAAGTCATAGATATACCAATAAGATATTTGCTTGGAAGCATAGCACATGGCTAGATATGGTCTTGTTGTATATAGATGAATTCTTACCACACAACCATCAAAGACATCACAACTAGCAACATGAGATCATCGTTGAGATGCTTTTGAGAAAGGAAACAAGTATCACAAGATGGAATGACTATCATGCCAAGATGCAACCTACACAAGGTTGAATGCAATAAAAGAATGCATGAATAGATACTTATTACCGAGATATTATTGGAAGGATGTAGAAGAAACCAATTGAAGGTAATAGATAGTAGTTCGTCGAGCATCCTAGCTTGACTCCAATAAGCACGTGATGACACCACCTTCCTTGTGAGTGAGCTGAGCATCCAATGCATCTCCAATTTTTCCTAGAACAACAACACAAACAAAATGGTACCCAAACTCACTGGGACCAAAGAGTTAGAAACACCAACAATACATAGGACAAACTCCACATAAATATGTGCATATAGATATGGAAATGAAATTCATGCACATCTCATCCAATTTGAGACTTGGTGGAGTTTCCCCTATATATTGGGTCAAAGAGAGAAAGCATGCCAAGGAAACTACATGAAGTTAATATGCATGCTCAAGACTTTCAAGAACCGATACCAAAATACAAGGAAATACCAAGTGAAAAGAATACCAAATGGAGAAATCATCACTTGGAAGATATCATTAAAAGATACATCAAGGAATGAGATATCCATTGGAACCCACAAAATGATATCAAACTCCCAAAAGAGAGGATGGTTCCAAACAAACCAAGCTCCCTACAAAGTTTCATGATGGCACAAGTACCAAAAAGAAACGGCTTGCTGCCCACCAACACACACTTAAAACGGATCACAAGTAGTGTCTTATAGAAAATAGGATAGCTCCCCCACGAGTTGTGCATTATAGAGAATTTGCATTTGAATACAAAATGCACAAGGTAGGATCACCACGTTCACTATATCAAGGAAAACACTAGACAAGATCAAGAAAACAACAAGATCCTCAAGTGGCATGGAAGGCAATGGGAGTTGACACAAACTTGGAAAGAGATAAGGCAAATAAAAAGCAAACGCCAACGTGAATATGATCAATAATTTCTACCACACATAAGTGAGTACCAATTGTCAAAAGACAAGAAGTATTTGGAAATAATTCCCGGTGGTAGATAGCAAGGATATCCGACATCATCTTCACACCAAACACAAGCAAATTGCAACTTGTAGAGCTAACATGCCACCTAGGAATAAGATAATTTACAATATCAATTCTAGGTGACAATATCTCAAATGTACACATTTTCTAGGCTAGTAATATACACATAGCATATTACTCCCCCATAATGTGATACCAAATAAAGATAAACAAGAGGAAAAATAACGATCCAATAAGAGATAATTAATGGACAATTTAGAATTTGAATTTCTCATGAGAAGACATACCACATAGCGACTAGATAATCTTGTAATATCAATACTAGATGGTATTCCTCATGTACACACATTTATAGGATTGTGAGGTGTACAAAGCACATCACTCCCCCATAATGGAATATTCCATTCATATCTCACAAGAGCCAACTAAGATACAAACAAGATGCATAAAGGCTCAACGTACGACACACGTGTACATGATGTGCAAACCAACACACACAAACTTGATTACTCAAGTTAAGCAAATTGGAAACACATCATATACAAACACATGCAAGGTACAAAACCACAACATGATAAGGGGCAACTAACTATCAATGTAAACAATTTAAGTACGACTTACCGCAAGGAGGAACATTGGATATAACATAGAAACTTGGCTTGAGACAATAAGAATGATGAACTCCCCTTAACTCTTCATAATGTAGCCAAGTCTCCAATGACCTCCAACAACACCTATTGATCAAGTTTGAACTTGTTGTTCCCCAACCAAGTTGGGTCCTAAGAGTTTAATCACAATAGGCTTGGCAACCCAAATGGTTCTTTTCTTGACACCACTTTGAGTACCAACAAACTTCGAAAACACATTGCCAACCTTATCCTTCCCAAGAGAATAGATATCATCGATAATAATTGGGTTGGATAAGTTACCACTAGTGCATGAAGAAGCGACGTGACCTTTCTCATGACATAAGTAGCAACGTCTACTCTTCATTTTCTTCTCACTTGATTTCTCAACAAGAGAGGCATTAACTTGAGTCTTCTTGGGAAGTGGCCTTTCTTCAACTTGAGGTTGAGCATGAGATTGAACTTGTGGCCTCTTCCCTTGTTGCTTGTCACCAATGGCATTCTTCTTCAATGAGCAATATCTAACATGATGCCCTTCAATTTTGCACTAGAAGCAAATAATCTTGGCCGAATTCTTGACATGTTTTTGGCCCTTCTTCTTGTTGCTCTTGGACTTATTCTTCTTTTTGGAGTTGAATCCAATTCCACCTTTTTCATTGGGGGATTTTGCACACTCAAGATATTGTTGAGTGTGGATTTCCCTTCATGACTATTTTCCAAGTCTTTCTTCAAAGAAGTGACTTGGGCCTTGAGCTCTTTGATTTCCTCTACATGGTTAGTCTCAACACAAGTACTAGAGGAAGTATAAGCTTCATCGTTAGAGCAACAAGGCAAGGAAAGCAATTCATCACAAGATGTACCAACATTGTGAGTAGATGAATTACAAGGACTAGCACATGGCAATATAGTATTTTGACTAGAAGTGGTGCTAGTATCCATATGAGGCTCACTAGATGTTACCTTAGCAATCATGGCCTCATGAGCTATCTTTAGCACATTATGGGATACTAGAAGATCGTATGAGAGCTTGTGAGCTTTTCATGGCTTTCTTCCAATTTCCTATAATTGCTCGATAGCAACTCAAGTTGAGCCTGTAGCTCAACATTCTCCTTCAAAAAGGATGCTTCACAAGTAATAGAGTTAGTAGCACAAGCATCATAATTAACAACAATAGGAGGGGGCAACTTGGCAAGCTCTTTTAAATAAGAAGCTTCAAGTTGAGCATGAGACTCGGTGAGTTTGATGAGCTCACCCTTGATGACCCTTGAGCCATTTTCGAGGTGCTCAAAATCCTCAAGGAGCCTATCATGAGCAACTTCAAGCTTAGCATTTTTAGTTTTGAAATCATTGGCCACCTCAAGAGTTCTATCATGAGATTCCCTCACTCTAGATAATTCTAGAGCAAAAGTCTCCTCAAGAGATTCGGGGGTGGTTTGTTCATGTTCAAGAGCTTGAGATAGCTCCGCGATCTCATTTGCATAATCACGCTCATGAGCTTCCATTTTCTCAATGGTGACCTCATGCTCCTCTAGATGAGATTCCAACTCCTCAATGTATTTCTTGCCTTCAATGGCAATGGACATTATTTCCATGAAGTTGGAACGAGCAATTTTATTTTTATGAAGAGCTTTAAAAATCATTTCCCCCTTAGTTTTTAAGGAGGTGACATTATCATTCTCTTCATCATTATCCTCATCATCATTAGCATCAACATCATAATCAAGAGACATATTGGGGTTCAAAGTAGGAGATACCTTTGACGCCTTAGCCATAAGGCATAAAGCTATAGATGATGATGTAGGATCCCTTGAGGCACCATTAAACACCACATCTTGTTCCATGGAGTGTTGGGTTTCCTCGACATTGTTAGCACAACAATTCAAGGAAATAGATGCATTTTTATCATGGCAACAAGACATAGCAAGCATATCATCATGATATTTAGTCAAGCAATTTCTACATGATATGCAAGGACTATCAACACAAGCATGTGAAACATTTGGAGTGCTCGAAGTGTTAAAGCCCAAAGAAGGAGCATTGCAATAATATAGTGATGAAGGATCATCCACAATAAGCATACTATCATCATTGCAATGACCAACACTACTCACCATATCATTACCTTGTGGCAAACCACATGTAGGTGAAGTAGAAGAAGTTGAGAAGACTATACGACCGGAGGTGGAGGGAGAACAATCATCCCCACAAATCTTGGACACACCATATTTACCTTGAAGCTTCGTCCACAACTCATGAGCATCCCGGAACGGCATGAGTCGAAAAATGACTACATTGCTCAAAGCATCGAAAAGCACATTAGAAGCTTGAGCATTGAGATAAGACTTTTTCTCATACTCTAAAGATAATCTTTGGGGATCCTTTGGAGGAGAAAAACCCATATCTACAATTCGTTCTAAATTTGGGTCCATGACCCTAAAGAGATTAAGTATGCGAATTACCCAAACAACAAAATTTGTGCCATCGAAACTAAGAGTGTCAGAGAATCCTAATCCCCTAGTCGACATCTTTACTCTCCAGGCGGTAAAACCTAATAAAGAGAGACGAGGCTCTGATACCAATTGAAAGATCGTGGATGTCGCCTAGAGGGGGGTGAATAGGTGATTTAAAATAATTACGGTTTAGGCTTGAACAAATGCGGAATAAACCTAGTGGTTAATTTGCCAAGCACAAAACCTACAACAACTAGGATCACCTATGTGCACCAACAACTTATGCTAAGCAAGATAAACTACTAGGTGAAAGCAAGATATATGACAAGAACCAATATGGCTATCACAAAGTAAAGTGCATAAATAAAGAGCTCGGGTAAGAGATAACTGAGGCACGCGGAGATGACGATGTATCCCGAAGTTCACACCCTTGCGGATGCTAATCTCCGTTTGGAGCGGTGTGGAGGCATAATGCTCCCTAAGAACCCACTAGGGCCACCGTAATCTCCTCACGCCCTCGCACAATGCAAGATGCCATAATTCCACTAAGGGACCCTTGAGGGCGGTCACCGAACCCGTACAACTGGCAACCCTTGGGGGCGGTCACCGAACCTGTACACTTTGGCAACCCTTGGGGGCGGTCACCGGTACCCGTCAAATTGCTCAGGGCGATCTCCACAACCTAATTGGAGACCTTGATGCTTGGCCGGAGCTTTACACCACAATGATTCAACTCCGAACAACACCAACCGTCTAGGGCGCCAAGGCACCCAAGAGGAACAAGCTCTAGGGTGCCCAAACACCCAAGAGTAACAAGCTCAAGGGTACCAAGCACCCAAGAGTAATAAGCTTCTCAACTTGTAACTACCACGTATCACGTGGAGAACTCAAACCAATGCACTAAATGCAATGGCAAGGGCACACGGAGTGCCCAAGTCCTTCTCTCTCAAATCCCACCGAAGCAACTATTGCTAGGGAGGAAGATGAGAGGAAGAACAAGAAGGAGAACACCAAGAACTCCAAGATCTAGATCCAAGGGGTTCCCCTCACATAGAGGAGAAAGTGATTGGTGGAATGTGAATCTAGATCTCCTCTCTCTTTTCCCTCAAAAACTAGCAAGAATCCATGGAGGGATTGAGAGTTAGCAAGCTCGAAGATGGTCAACAATGGGGGAAGAACAAGAGCTCAAAGGATAAGGTTCAATGGGGAAGAAGACACCCTTTTATAGGTGGGGGAAAATCTAACCATTATGCTCACAGCCCGCACAGAGCGGTACTACCGCTAGGGCGGTAGTACCCCTTTGAAAAACAACAGTGAGGAGGCAAAAGGCCAGTAGAATCGCCGGTGCGGTACTACTGCTCGTCCTCACGGTACTACTGCTTGCGAGCGGTACTTGAAAAATACTTCCGTGCCTACCTCCGCTGAGCAAAACACGAGATTTTGGTCCCGAGCGGTACTACCGCTCAGGAGCCGCGGTAGTACAGCTCTGGAGCGGTAGTAAAAGTTTACATCCGCTCTAGTCGTGGTAGTACCGCTGCAGCCTTTACCAAAACAGCCACAACTTTTGCAAACGGACTCCGAATTCAACGAAACCAAGTTTGTTGGAAAGATAAAGACATGGGCTAACACAATCTTGGTAGAAATATCAATAAGAAGCAAATGAGAAAAGGCCCATAATAAAATGGTGAGAACCCTTCCTCGGATAAGACCGGTAAAACCTCCAACACCGAAAACATCATAGAAGATGCATGGGAACTTCGTTTTTGATGAACTCAGGCTTGTCATCAAGATGACCATAAGCTCTAAGACTCACAAAGAGAAACAAACAAGAAACAATAAACATGATGCAAGGATGCAATGGTTTGAGCTCTCTACTAACGATACGATCAAGCTACCAACTTGAGAGCCCCCCTTGATAGCACGGCAAACGATCCTATAACCCGGTCTCCCAACTACCACCACGAGACCAGTAAAATAGAAAACCTATCAAGGGCAAACCTTTGCCTTTTACATGGTCCACTTCAGCTAGATGATGACGATCTTGACTCCCTCAAGTTGGACCACCTTTCTTGATTGCGTTGGCTCGATGAAGACTAGATGATTGCTCCCCCATAGTCCACTATGGGTGAGCCACTCTTCGGCACATCTTCACAAGTCCATTGACACCGCAATGGATGGTAAGATTCAAGCACTTGATCTCTTCATGATGCTCCACTTGAACTTGCACACGGCAATCTTGATGACGATCACCACCTCCATGGGTTGTATGATATCTTCCTCTTTACGCAAGCCCATGGACACGTACCTAACCCCACATAGAACTCTCACATAGACCATGGGTTAGTACACAAAGTGCAATGGACAATTCTTACCATACCATGGGATCACTTGGTCCCTCTCGGTACATCTTCTACACTTTGTGAGTTGATCAACTTGATTCACTCTTGACTTAGTATTGATCAACCCTGAATCTTTCCAACTCTCTTCATTTGGATGATGTCTTGAAGGTAAACATGAATGATCACACAATCTTCTTCTTCAAGACATGCTTGCAATAAGCTCAACACTCACATGACCAATCTTTGGATAATTCCTTAATAGCACCTTGGTCAACTCATAAAGTCCTTGAAACCAACACATGGACTTCAAGATAAGCCTAAGGACAAACCCTTCAAATATAACTCAAGGCAACCATTAGTCCATAGAGATTGTCATTAATTACCAAAACCAAACATGGGGCACCGCATGTTCTTTCAGCTATGATTCTAATACGATCAAGAAGACCCCTAGTGAGCTCGGCAGTGTGCCAATCAAGAGGGTACCGAAAGTTATGTTCTCTTTGGTTCGAATACGACCTATGTTTGAACAGGAAGACCCCAAATGATCATAAGGTCTAACATCTATATTCGAATACGTTCATAAGCCGGATCAAACGGGTCAAGCTGGATTCGGATACGATCAGCCAGAAAGTGATCATTTGAGATGACAATGACAATGATAATGACATATTACCTTTGAGGATGAAAAAAGGACAGAGGTCCTAATTTATTATTTATCATAATATATACATCATCAAAATATGTACATCATGAAAGCCGATGGCTCAAGTGTAGTAAGGCCGAAGATGAGCGATATTCCACGACCGGCGGGTCTCCTCCTCTGACTTACGTGAGTCTTTGTGCTCTCGAATATCGATAAGGTAGTATGACCCGTTGTTCAAGTTCTTGCTGACCACAAAGGGACCTTCCCAAGGTGGGGATAACTTGTGTGCGTCAGTTTGATCCTGGATGAGCCGGAGCACCAAATCACCTTCCTGAAAGGTTCTGGACTTAACCCGGCAGCTGTGATAGCGGCGCAGGTCCTGTTGGTAAATCACCAAACGAGTTGTTGCCAGGTCATGCTTTTCATCTAAGAGGTCAAGGGCATCCTGGCACGCTTGTTCATTGTCCACCTCAACATAAGCCGCCACACAGGGCGAGTCATGACGGATGTCACTAGGGAGAATCGCCTCAGCTTCGTAAACCATGAAGAAAGGCGTATAACCCGTAGACCTGTTGGGAGTAGTATTGATGCTCCATATCACAGAGGGTAACTCCTCCACCCAACAACCCGGTGTCCGTTGCAAGGGTACCAAAAGCGGCGGCTTGATGCCTTTCAAGATTTCCTGATTGGCTCTCTCGGCTTGTCCATTGGATAGGGGGTGAGCCACTGATGAAACATCAAGCCGAATATGCTCACGTTGACAAACTTTTTCCATGGCGCCTTTATAAAGTTTAGTACCATTGTCAGTTATAATGTTGTGTGGAAAGCCAAAGAGAAATATCACCTTCTTCATAAATTGAACTGCCCTGGCTGCATCACACTTACTAACTGGCTATGCCTCAACCCACTTTGTAAATTTGTCAACCGCCACCAAAAGGTGGGTCTTTTTATCTTTGGACCTTTTGAAACGCCCAACCATGTCAAGCCCCCAGACTGCAAACGGCCAAGTAATTGGAATCATCCTCAACTCTTAAGCCAGCACGTGAGCACGTCTTGAGAACTTTTGACAACCGTCACATTTACTGACTAGATCCTCTGCATCAGCATGAGCCGTCAGCCAATAAAATCCATGACGAAAAGCCTTGACCACAAGGGATTTTGACCTGGCATGATGGCCACAATCCCCTTCATGAATCTCACGTAGAATTTATTAGCCTTCTTCAGGAGAGACACAACGCTGAAACGCCCCAGTGACACTGCGATGATGCAACTCGCCATTGGCAATTGTCATTGACTTAGACCACCGGGTTATCTGCGTGGCCAAGGTTTCATCCTCAGGCAACTCACCCTGAGTCATGTAAGCCAAGTATGGCACTGTCTAATCTGGGATTACGTGAAGAGCCGCCACTAATTGTGCTTTTGGGTCACGAACAACCAAGTCTTTCTTTGTAGGTAACTTGACAGAAGGGTTATGCAGAATATCCAAGAAAGTATTAGGCGGCACCGGCTTACGCTGAGAGCCCGGTCGGCTTAAGGCATCAGCCGCCTTGTTCTTTCTGTAGTCAATGTGCTCCACTTGGTAACCCTTGAAATGTCCAGCAGTGGCATCAACTTCACGGTGATAAGCCGACATGAGAGGATCCTTGGAATCCCACTTGCCTGATACTTCCTGAGCCACCAAATCTGAGTCGCCAAAACACCTTACCCGGATTAAGCTCATCTCCTTAGCCATCCGAAGACCATGGAGTAAGGCCTCATACTCAGCTGCATTGTTAGTATAGGGAAACATCAACCGTAGCACATAACAAAATTTGTCACCTCGAGGGGAAGCTAAAACAACTCCAGCCCCTGAGC
Organism: Triticum aestivum; assembly: GCF_018294505.1. Lineage (NCBI taxonomy): Eukaryota > Viridiplantae > Streptophyta > Magnoliopsida > Poales > Poaceae > Triticum > Triticum aestivum. Next base: position 619,924,006 of record NC_057810.1, on the reverse strand, counting down.
CCTCCAATTGCCTCGACCCATCAAAGTGAATAGTCCAATACATGTTGTCTGGCTTCTCTTCAGGCATCTACAGTTCTGTCCAATCGTTGATGAAGTCCACCAGTGCTTGACACTTGATAGCAGTGCGAAACCATGAGGCCCAAGTTCAATGGCCCACTTGGCGACTCGTCATGTGGCCTCTCTATTTTGGATGATATCTCCTAAAGGAGCAGAACTAACCACAGTGATGGGATGACCCTAGAAATATGTCCTAAGCTTCCGGCTTGCCATGAATACCCCATAAAAGAGTTTCTGATAATGTGGATACCTTTGCTTGGACTCAGTAAGCACCTAATTGATAATAATAATGTTGGAAATATGCCCTAGAGGCAATAATAAAATGGTTATTATTATATTTCCTTGTTCATGATAATTGTCTATTGTTCATGCTATAATTGTATTAACTGGAAACCGTAATACATGTGTGAATACATAGACCACAACATGTCCCTAGTGAGCCTCTAGTTGACTAGCTCGTTGATCAATAGATGGTTATGGTTTCCTGACCATGGACATAGGATGTCATTGATAATGGGATCACATCATTAGGAGAATGATGTGATGGACAAGACCCAATCCTAAGCATAGCACAAGATCGTGTAGTTTGTTTGCTAAGAGCTTTTCTAATGCCAAGTATCATTTCCTTAGACCATGAGATTGTGCAACTCCCGGATACCGTAGGAATGCTTTGGGTGTACCAAACGTCACAACATAACCGCGCGGCTATAAAGGTGCACTACGGGTATCTCCGAAAGTGTCTATTGGGTTGGCACGAATCGAGACTGGGATTTGTCACTCTGTATGACGGGGAGGTATCTCTGGGCCCACTCGGTAATGCATCATCATAATGAGCTGAATGTGACTAAGTAGTTAGTCATGGGATCATGCATTACGGAACGAGTAAAGTGACTTGCCGGTAACGAGATTGAACGAGGCATTGGGATACCGACGATCGAATCTCAGGCAAGTAACATAACGATTGACAAAGGGAATTGTATACGTGATTGATTAAATCCTCGACATCGTGGTTCATCCGATGAGATCATCATGGAACATGTCAGAGCCAACATGGGTATCCAGATCCCGCTGTTGGTTATTGGTCGGAGAACGTCTCGGTCATGTCTGCATGGTTCCCGAACCCGTAGGGTCTACACACTTAAGGTTCGGTGACGCTAGAGTTGTTATGGGAAATAGTATGTGGTTACCAAAGGTAGTTCGGAGTCCCGGATGTGATCACGGATGTCATGAGGAGTTCCGGAATGGTCCGGCGGTGAAGATCGGTATATTGGACGAAGGGTATTGGAGTACAGAATTGTTCCGGGGGTACCAGGTAATGACCAGCATGTCCGAAAGGGGTTTCGGAGGCCCCGGCAAGTGTTGGGGGCCTTATGGGCCAAGGGGAGGGGGCACATCAGACCACTAAGGGGCTGAGCGCCCCTCCCACCCCATCTCACGTAACCTGGAGAGGTTGGGGCGCCACCCCTAGGGAAGCCTCCCCTCCCGGCTTGGGAGGCAAGTTTCCTAGGGGGTGGGGGCGCCCAAACCCATCTAGGGTTTCCCCTGGCCGCCACCCCCTCCTCTAGATCCATCTAGAGGGGCCTGCCCCCTCTCCCCTTCACCTTATAAATAGAGGGGGGTGGGAGGGCTGCAGCACCCTTGCTTTTGGCGCAGCCCCTCCCTCCTCCAACACCTCCTCCTCCTCCGTAGTGCTTGGCGAAGCCCTGCCGGAGAACCACGAGCTCCATCACCACCACGCCGTCGTGCTGTCGGAGTTCTTCCTCAACTTCTCCTCTCCCCTTGTTGGATCAAGAAGGAGGAGACATCCCCGGGCTAGACGTGTGTTGAACGCGGAGGCGCCATCCGTTCAGCGCTTAGATCGGAATCGACCGCGATCTGAATCGCTGTGTGTACGACTCCACCAACCGCATTCTTGTAACGCTTCCGCATCACGATATTCAAGGGTATGAAGATGCACTCCCCTCTCTCTCGTTGCTACTCTCTCCATAGATTGATCTTGGTGATGCATAGAAAATTTTGAATTTCTGCTACGTTCCCCAACAGTGGCATCATGAGCTAGGTCTATTGCGTAGATTATATGCACGAGTAGAACACAAGTTGTTGTGGGCGTTGATTTTGTTCAATATGCTTACCGTTACTAGTCCTATCTTGTTTCGACGGTATTGTGGGATGAAGTGGCCCGGACCGACCTTACACGTACACTTACGTGAGACAGGTTCCACCGACTGACATGCACTTGTTGCATAAGGTGGCTAGAGGGTGCCAGTCTCTCCCACTTCAGCTGGATCGGATTCGACGAAAAGGGTCCTTATGAAGGGTAAATAGCAATTGGCATATCACGTTGTGGTTTTGGCGTAGGTAAGAAACGTTCTTGCTAGAAACCTATAGCAGCCACGTAAAAACTTGCAACAACAATTAGAGGACGTCTAACTTGTTTTTGCCGCATATGCCGCATGATGTGATATGGCCAAAGAGGATGTGATGAATGAAATATATGTGATGTATGAGATTGATCATGTTCTTGTAATAGGAATCACGACTTGCATGTCGATGAGTATGACAACCGGCAGTAGCCATAGGAGTTGTCTTAATTTATTGTATGACCTGCGTGTCATTGAATAACGCCATGTAATTACTTTACTTTATTGCTAAACCGTTAGCCATAGTATTAGAAGGAATAGTTGGCGAGGAACCTTCATGGAGACACGATGATGAAGATCATGATGATGGAGATCGTGGTGTCATGCCGGTGACGATGATGATCATGGCGCCCCGAAGATGGAGATCAAAAGGAGCAAAATGATATTGGCCATATCATGTCACTATTTGATTGCATGTGATGTTTATCATGTTTTTAAATCTTATTTGCTTAGAACGATGGTAGTAAATAAGATGATCCCTCATAATAATTTCAAGAAAGTGTTCCCCCTAACTGTGTGCCGTTGCGAAAGTTCATTGTTTTGAAGCACCATGTGATGATCCGGTGTGATAGATTCTAACATTCACATACAACGGGTGTAAGCGAGATTTACACATGCAAAACACTTAGGTTGACTTGACGAGCCTAGCATGTACAGACATGGCCTCGGAACACAAGAGACCGAAAGGTCGAACATGAGTCGTATAGCAGATGTGATCAACATGAAGATGTTCACCGATGATGACTAGTCTGTCTCACGTGATGATCAGACACGGCCTAGTTGACTCGGATCATGTATCACTTAGATGACTAGAGGGATGTCTATCTAAGTGGGAGTTCATTAAATAATCAGATGAACTTAATTATCATGAACATAGTCAAAAGGTCTTTGCAAATTATGTCATAGCTTACGCTTTAGTTCTAATTTTTAAGATATGTTCCTAGAGAAATTTTAGTTTAAAGTTGATAGTAGCAATTATGCGGACTGGGTCCGTATACTGAGGATTGTCCTCATTGCTGCACAGAAGGCTTATGTCCTTAATGCACCGCTCGGTGTGCTGAACCTCGAGCATCGTTTGTGGATGTTGTGAACATCTGACATACACGTTTTGATGACTACATGATAGTTCAGTGCGTAATGTTAAACGGTTTAGAATTGAGGCACCGAAGACATTTTTGAAACGTCGCAGAACATATGAGATGTTCCAAGAGCTGAAATTGGGATTTCAGGCTCGTGCCCACGTCAAGAGGTATGAGACCTCAGACAAGTTTCTTAACCTGCAAACTAAGGGAGAAAAGCTCAATCATTGAGCATGTGCTCAAATTGCCTGAGTACAACAATCACTTGAATCGAGTGGGAGTTAATCTTCCAGATGAGATAGTGATGTTTCTCCAATGTCATTGCCACCAAGCTACTAGAGCTTCGTGATGAACTATAACATATCAGGGATAGATATGATGATCCTTGAAATATTCGCGATGTTTGACACCGCGAAAGTAGAAATCAAGAAGGAGCATCAATTGTTGATGGTTAGTGAAACCACTAGTTTCAAGAAGGGCAAGGGCAAGAAGGGATACTTCATGAAATGGCAAATTAGTTGCTGCTCTAATGAAGAAACCCAAGGTTGAACCCAAACCCGAGACTAAGTGCTTCTGTAATAAGGGGAACGGTCACCGGAGCAGAATTACCCTAGATACTTGGTAGATAAGAAGGCAGGCAAGGTCGGCAGAAGTATATTAGATATACATATTTTTAATGTGTACTTTACTAGTACTCCTAGTAGCACCATGGTAATAGATACCAGTTCGGTTGCTAAGTGTTAGTAACTCGAAATAAAAGGCTACGGAACAAACGGAGACTAGCTAAAGGCGAGGTGACGATATGTGTTGGAAGTATTTCCAAGGTTGATGTGATCAAACATCGCACGCTCCCTCTACCATCGGGATCGGTGTTAACCCTAAATAGTTGTTATTTAGTGTTTGCGTTGAGCATAGACATGATTGGATTATGTCTATCGCAATGCGGTTATTCATTTAAGGAGAATAATGGTTACTCTATTTATTTGAATAATACCTTCAATGGTCTTGCACCTAAAATGAATGGTTTTTTGAATCTCGATCATAGTGATACACATGTTCATGCCAAAAGATATAAGATAGTAGTGATAGTACCACCTACTTGTGGCACTACCATGTAAGTCATATTGGTATAAAACGCATGAAGAAGCTCCATGTTGATGGATCTTTGGACTCACTCGTTTTTGAAAAGTTTGAGACATGCGAACCATGTCTATTGGTATGTACGCATGAAGAAACTCCATACAAATGGATCGTTTGGGCTCACTTGATTTTGAATCACTTGAGACATGCAAATCATACCACATGGGCAAGATGACTGAAAGCCTCGTTTTCAGTAAGATGGAACAAGAAAGCACCTTGTTGGAAGTAATACGTTTTGATGTGTGCAGTCCAATGAGTGCTGAGGCACGCAGTGGATATCGTTATGTTCTTACTTCACAGATGATTTGAGTAGATGATAAGTATATTTACTTGATGAAACACGAGTCTGAATTATTGAAAGGTTCAAGTAATTTCAGAGTGAAGTTGAAGATCGTCGTGACAAGAGGATAAAATATCTATGATATGGTCATAGAGATGAATATCTGAGTTACGTGTTTGGTTCACAATTAAGACATTGTGGAAATTGTTTCACAACTAATGCCGCCTGGAACACCACAGTGTGATGGTGTGTCCGCACGTCATAGCTGCACCCTATTGGATATGGTGCATGCCATGATGCCTCTTATCGAGTTACCACTATCGTTTATGGGTTAAAGCATCAGAGACAACCACATTCACTTTAAATAGGGCACCACGTAATTCTATTGAGATGACACCGTGTGAACTACTATTTAGAGAAACCAAAGTTGTCGTTTCTTAAAAGTTTGGGGCTGCGAAGCTTATGTGAAAAAGTTTCAGGCTGATAAGCTCGAACCCAAAGCGGATAAATGCATCTTCATAGGACACCCAAAACAGTTGGGTATACCTCTTGTCTCAGTTCCGGGAGCAAAAGGGATTGTTTCTAGAATCGGGTCCTTTCTCGAGGAAAAGTTTCTCTCGAAAGAATTGAGTGGGAGGATGGTGGAGACTTGATGAGGTTATTGAACCATCACTTCAACCAGCGTGTAGCAGGGCACAGGAAGTTGTTCCTGTGGCACCTCCACCTTCCTGTGACACCTCCACCAATTGAAGTGGAAGCTAATGATAGTGGTCATGAAACTTTGGATCAAGTCACTACCAAATCTCATAGGACGACAAGGACGCGTACTGCTTTAGAGTGGTACGGTAATCCTGTCTTGGAGGTCATGTTGCTAGACAACAATGAACCTACGAGCTATGGAGAAGCGATGGTGGGCTCAGATTCCGACGAATGGCTCGAGGCCATAAAATCCGAGAGAGGATCCATGTATGAAAACAAAGTATAGACTTTGGAAGAACTACTCGATGGTCGTAAGGCTGTTGAGTATAGATGGATTTTAAAAGGAAGACGGACAATGATGGTAAGTTTCACCATTAAGAAAGCTTGACTAGTCGTTAAGATGTTTTCCGACAAGTTTAAGGAGTTGACTGCGATGAGAATTTCTCACTCGTAGCGATGCTAAGAGTCTGTTGGAATTATATTAGCAGTTACTGCATTATTTATGAAATCTTGCAGATAGGATGTCAAAACATAGTTTCCTCGGCAATTTTCTTGGGGAAAGGTTGTATATGATACAACCAGAAGGTTTTGTCAATCCTATAAGATGCTAACAAGTATGCAAAGCTCCAGCAATCCTTCTAAGGACGGGAGTAAGCATCTCGGAGTTGGAATATACGCTTTGATGAGATAATCAAAGATTTTGGGTTTATACAAAGTTTATGAGAAACTTGTATTTCCAAAGAAGTGAGTAGGAGCACTATAGAATTTCTGATGAGTATATGTTGTTAATATATTATTGATCAGAAATGCTGTAGAATTTCTAGAAAGCATAGAGGGTTATTTGAAAAGTGTTTTTCAATGGAAAACCTGGATTAAGCTACTTGAACATTTAGCATCAAGATCTATAAGGATAGATCAAAAAACGCTTAATAGTACTTTCAAATGAATACATACCATGACAAGATTTTGAAGGAGTTCAAAATAGATCAGCAAAGAAGGAGTTCTTAGCTGTGTTATAAGGTGTGAGTATTGAGTAAGGCTTAAGACCTGACCACGGCAGAAGAGAGAGAAAGGGCAAAGGTCGTCCCCTATGCTTTAGACGTAGGCTCTACAGTATGCTATGCTGAGTACCGCACCTGAAGTGTGCCTTGCCATGAGTCAGTCAAGGGGTAAAAGAGTGATCCAGGAATGGATCACATGACAGCGGTCAAACTTAACCTTAGTAACTAGTGGACTAAGAAATTTTCTTGATTATGGAGGTGGTAAAAGAGTTCATCGTAAAGGGTTACGCCGATGCAAACTTTGACACTAATCCGGATGACTTTGAGTAGTAAACCAGATTCGTATAGTACAGCAGTTATTTGGAATAGTTCCAAATAGCGCGTGATAGATGCATCTAGGAGATGACATAGAGATTTGTAAAGCACACACGGATCTGAAAGATTCAGACCCGTTGACTAATAACCTCTCTCACAAGCGAGATATGATCAAACCCAATGGGTGTTGGATTCATTACAATCACATAGTGATGTGAACTAGACTATTGACTCTAGTGCAAGTGGGAGACTTTTGGAAATATGCCCTAGGCAATAATAAAATGGTTATTATTATATTTCCTTGTTCATGATAATTGTCTATTGTTCATGCTATAATTGTATTAACTGGAAACCGTAATACATGTGTGAATACATAGACCACAACATGTCCCTAGTGAGCCTCTAGTTGACTAGCTCGTTGATCAATAGATGGTTATGGTTTCCTGACCATGGACATAGGATGTCATTGATAACGGGATCACATCATTAGGAGAATGATGTGATGGACAAGACCCAATCCTAAGCATAGCACAAGATCGTGTAGTTCGTTTGCTAAGAGCTTTTCTAGTGTCAAGTATCATTTCCTTAGACCATGAGATTGTGCAACTCCCGGATACCGTAGGAATGCTATGGGTGTACCAAACGTCACAACATAATTGGGAGGCTATAAAGGTGCACTACGGGTGTCGGTGTCAAAACCGGCGGATCTCGGGTAGGGGGTCCCGAACTGTGCGTCTAGGCGGATGGCAACAGGAGACAAGGGACATGATGTTTTTACCCAGGTTCGGGCCCTCTCGATCAAGGTAAAACCCTACTCCTGCTTGATTAATATTGATGATATGGGTAGTACAAGAGTTGATCTACCACGAGATCAGAGAGGCTAAACCCTAGAAGCTAGCCTATGGTATGATTGTTCTTCATCCTACGGACTAAATCTCTCTGGTTTATATAGACACCAGAGAGGGCTAGGGTTACACAGAGTCGGTTACAATGGGAGGAGATCTTCATATCATATCGCCAAGCTTGCCTTCCACGCCAAGGAAAGTCCTATTCGGACACGGGACGAAGTCTTCAATATTGTATCTTCATAGTCCGGGAGTCCGACCAAAGGTCATAGTCCGGCCATCCGGACACCCCCTAATCCAGGACTCCCTCAGTAGCCCCTGAACCAGGCTTCAATGACGATGAGTCCGGCGCGCAAATTTTCTTCGGCATTGCAAGGCGGGTTCCTCCTCCGAATACTCCATAGAAGATGTTGAACACAAGGATAGTGTCCGGCTCTGCAAAATAAGTCCCACATGCCATCGGAGAGAGAATAATATCTGCACAAATCTAATCTGCTGACGTATTCCGCAGCGTGACATCACGCCACGGCCAAGCCTTTATTCGAATCGTTATACTATTCCACCTCAGCGCATTTAGCGAGGCAGTTTCCTTGGCACGTCTTGTCAAAGCAGAGATCGTGTCCCCTTATTCCGGGATTCTCATCAATACGGGCGTGGGTAACCCAACCGTGCCTTTGGTATGACTCCCTAATTGAAAGCGAGTCCCAAAAGGTTACGGGGAGGGCTCTTGGTATTCAACCTCTTTATAAAGAGACCAAGGCTCGACTCCTTTTAACTCAATCGAATCCGCCCCTCGCCTTGAGTTCCAACATCCAGAGCTCCAGCTTTAGGCGCCTCGGACCTTCGATGATGTCTGGCTCCGACCTTCCAGGCCGGTGGATGCCTTCCTCCGTTACGGAAGAAGATGTGCGAAAGCTGAGAGATGCCAGGTATCTAACCGGCAAAATCTCGCATAGACTACCCGCTCAAGGGCAAGTCATTCCCACTCCCCAGCCCGGTGAGAGCGTGGTGTTCACATCTCACTTCCTTCGGGGGCTAGGCTTCCCGATTGATACCTTCGTGAGGGGACTTATGTTTTATTACGGGCTGGAATTTTATGACCTAGCTCCGGAGTCCATCCTCCAAATCTCATCGTTCATTGTCGTGTGTGAGGCCTTCCTCCATATTACTCCTCACTTCGGATTGTGGCTGAGAACCTTCAAGGTGGAACCGAAGATGATTGAGGGGCAGCACGCTGAGTGCGGAGGAGCTATCATAAGCAAGATGGCCGATGCTCCATGGCCCAAGGGCTCTTTCCAAGAGGATTCGGCTTATGGCAATGGGACTGGTTTTACATCACAGCCCCCAGGGGCACCACATGGGTGGCGCCACCCGCTTTTCGCTCAGGTCCCCACCACGGCTAGCGTCATGGGTCAATGAAGGGCTTATCTGGGGGTCGTCCAAAGACGTGCCCTTGCTGCAGGACCGCATTCGAGATCTCCTAGAAAGAGATATCAACTTGGCCGTAGTGGCGCAAGTTATGCTGATTCGCCGCACGCTGCCCTACAAACGTCGCCCTCTCCGCCTGTGGGAATTTAATCCGGAGGGACCGCGAGTCCTCCAACACTTTATGGGCATGACGCCCGTGGAGATGTACAAATTGTTCTTCGGATCACAAGCAAGGTGTCCGGACTTGTCCGAGGACGCAGGTCTGAGCTGCAATCGCCCGGATGCTCAAGTAAGTAGCCCCGTATTTGGACACGCCATCCGTATTTTCATCATAAAATCGCCCTTAACAGAGCTATCCTTTGAACAGGAGTGGACAGCAAAGGCAAAGCTTATCAGGTGTCCAGCCCCCCTGCCTGAGACCGCGCCGGATACCGTGTTAACCAGGATGCTGGAGGTCGTGCTTTTGGTAGAAGGCGAAGGAGGGAACCAAGGAGCTACCGCCTCCGCGAAGGAGGCTATTAGGAAGAGAGGAATCGAAAATTCCCCCGACCAGGGAAAGAAAAGGACTGCCTCTGAAGACCCGGAGGGGATGACCTCAAAACGGGGGAAGAAATCTTCGCCAGAGGGTCCGGCGCCGAAGAATGCCACAGCCGCATCACGCCCTCAAGGGGATCAGCTCTCCCCCGAGCCGTAAGTAAAGAGAGGGGTTCCAAAATGAGTGACATTCCTATTTTATTTCTGAGGAAGATAACCGAAATATTGCCTTGCAGTTTGGATCTCAACCCTTCTCAGCAGAGCTCATCTTCAGGGGATCTTTGTCCGGAGATGATGGAGAGCGAATCGCCTCCCCTTGTTGCACCGTCTCACGAGGCAGGCGACCCCGAGGTGTCGTCTCGGAGGGTTTTTCCAAGTCTGGACCCTAAAAAAGGTCGTCAGGCTAGTCCGGCACCCTTTGGTGCACGGTTGGAGGGGCTGAAGGATCTGCTCGGGCGAGCGTCCATCTCAGAAGAACACCATATGTTGATCAACACGGTGATTGGAAGGATTTCATCCGCGGAAAGCGGACTGTACGAGGCCGCCAGGAGTTTACTGACAGGCTTTGAGGTATGTAAAAAGGTGTACCTTTTGGTAGAGCCGCATATAAAATATGTCCTGTATAAATAGTAGCCCCTGAGACTCTGTGTGTCGTCAAAAGTGACAGCGCACAGAGGATCATAACCCCAGGTATAATATGTCACCTATTTTATGAAGGTGGCGAGGCGTTCGGTGGCTAGCCGGACTGATGAATCTGCCGAGCTAAAGCGGCAACTTGACGTGGCGGATGCGGACATCGCGCTTGTAAATAAGCAGTTAGATGAGGCACAAGGTATGTTCCAAAGACATCTGATAAGAGGAGTTTGGTGCTCGTGCCTTATAAGATATGTGCTTAATGCAGATGGTGCTACTGCCGTGGAGGACCTTCGGGCAGAACTTGCCCGAGCCAAGGAGCAAGCAAGGGAAAGTGATGCGGCTGTCCTTAAGGCGGCTGAAGACCTAGGAGCCGAACAGGCTGCTCACTGCCAGAGCAAGAAGGTAATAGCCGAGATGGCTATAAAATTGAAGGATGCTGCCGACCGTTATAAATTTCTTGAACAAGGAGATAAGGCGGCTCAGAAAGATCTTGAAAAGATCACTGCCGAGGCCAAGGATACTCGCTCTGCAATGAGAGCTATGAAGGAGGAGCTACGTCAGGCCGGAGATATCACGTCTGGAAAGCCCTATATGATGCGGATGAAGTTCGGGACCCCAAGTATGCTCCGTTAGACCGGCAGTGGAGTGCGGAAAACACTTATCTGGATTTGGCGGCTAGTGCGGCAGACGCGACCGAACACTTCCGGGGTCGGGGTGACCATGGATTGGAAGAGATTTTTTGGTCACAGTTCCACAATCCAGAATGCCCACTTTCGGTATCCGACCGTTTGGCCGCCTGGGTGGAGCTGAACAGGTTATCCGGACTCGCCATGAGGTATGTTGCGAGTCGTCTGTGGCCGGAGAAGCCAGAGCCGAAGAGTTATTTTGGCTTGGTGCAACAGTTCCTTGGTTTAGTGCCGCATGTTGATGCAATGAAGAGGTCGGAGTGCATAGAGGGTGCACAGATGGCTCTTGCCCGTCTCAAAACATACTGGGTGGATATGAAGGCCAGTGTTGTTGCATCCCGGGATTCGGACGGAAGCCGAATACCTGCCGAGCACTACTTTGAGGAAGTTCTTCATGGCGCTCGTTTAATAGAGGCGCAGTGCTCGAAGGATGTTGTGTTCGAATAGCATGTGCTATTGTAAAACGAATATTTTGATAAAATATAAAAGCTTTTTATACTTGTGCTTGCAAGAATTATAATGCCTCTTGTGCGGCTGTTAATGTATATGTGTATATAACCTGAAAGATGGCAGTCGTTTGCTTCAGCCCCCACGCATATAATGCGGGGGTGTTCGCAAAAAGGCGCCTTTTCACACTTAATCCAACGTCTTGGTCCTATAAAGGAGGTGATAGCGCAGCGAACTAGGCAACCGGACTATAATGCTTTATCACTTTCACTTAGCCATAGGAGTTTGATAGTGGGGCTACTGAATAGCCCCTAGGGGCACCACGCTCGCCCGAATTCGGGGCACGTGTGTGCCTGACCGGGAAGCGGCCCTTTGTTAATGCGGAGGAATCCTAAAGATTCCAAAGTTCATCAAGTGGTTTACCAGTCTCTCGCTATATCATGACAGTCAGTTTTCGGCTTTCTCTACTGAGGTGCTCGCCTGGCCGAACCGGGGCACAATCGCAATAGTTCTCCTGGTGCCGCCTTAGCCGATAGAGCGAAACATAAGGCAGCAAAACACAGGAGCCGGGCAAACCCAACATTTGACCAAAGACATGATTAGGAGCTGATGCATATAAGGCCAAACTCGCGACGCCGAACACTCCCTAAGGTATTCGGTCTTTATGAAGACAGGCCGAACAAGAGCCCTTTGGTAAAAAAGCCCCTGGTGTCCAGGTACGTGCAAAATTCTGGTGTGGCCACATGCCAAGACGCCAGCCTCCTCCTCGGTTATAGTGAAAACCGGGGGATGTTATCAACAAGAGACAGTAAAAAAAGGTTTACGCAGGGTCTTAATCTGAAGAGAATCCTTAGGACGGGTCCCTACTGCACGTCTGTGCCTGTGTCTCCATTGTGCCGTATCCTGGACGGGCGTAGCACGGTGTTTGTCTGCGAAAGAGAGGGACTTAGTGAAAAATAGTCGTGCGAGAAATCTATATTAGAATAAACAAAATATAACACAGAGGCATGAGTAAGATTGGGCCGTATTGTCTCCTAGTGTAAACACGCGGAGCCCCTTGTACAGGGTTGTGCGGCTATTAGGCCTTTGTATGTTTACGCCGGACTTGTCAAACCGTGTCCGGGGTAGTGAAGCTGGATTAGTGTGCGGTTGTCAAGGCAGCCGCACCAGTATCCGTACTTCGGGGATCAATTGATATTTCCCTTTAATGAAATGATGCCTCGTGGACCGGGCATTTTGAGTGTAAGGGATGCATAATGCGGTATTGTGTTAAAGTAGGCGAAAGCTTCACGTCCCAGTAGCGCTTGATAGCGACTTATAATGGGGCGATGTGGAAGGTTAGCTTTTCGCTTCGGAAGTTGTCAGGTGAGCCGAATGTGACTTCTAACGAAAGGGAACCCATACTCTTGGTATCTCGGCCCGGCGTGATTCCTTGAAAGGAAGTATTGCCATGGCGAATTGTTGTTGGGTTTACCCCCAGTTTGCGGATTGTGTCCTGATATAACAGGTTTAGGTCACTGCCGCCGTCCATTAGGACTTGTGTAAATTGGAGTTCGTCAATAATCGGATCCAAGACCAAGGCAGTCCAGCATGCGTTCCGGATACCTATGGAGTAATCCTGATGATCGAAGGTGATTGGTTGTAACAACCAGTGGCGGTGCTCCTCTGGGGCAGGCCGTATGGCGCGTATCTTCGTAGGCGTCGTTCTATTTTTCCATGTTGTCACCTGAAGTGAATTTACTGTTTTGACTTCTTGTGGGAACTTCTTTTGTTCTCCGGTGTCCTGCTTGTGGGGTGCGTCGTCCTCCTCGCTTGGTGTGTCGAGCCCCTTGTGTTCGGCGTTGAGTTTGCCGGACTGCTTGAAGACCCAACAATCTCTGTGGGTGTGGTTTGCAGGTATCCCAGGAGTATTGTGGATTTGACATATTTTGTCCAAGATTTTGTTGAGGTTAGATAGCTCGTCCCTGTCATCTTTGGGGGCGGCTTTTTATGATTTTGCCGAGAGCTGTTGAATCCGGCGTTAACTACCATGCTCATCGGGCTATTGTCCTTGATCCGGCGCTGATCTTTGTTACGGCGCGGTTTCCCGTTTCCATCTCTGAGTTCGGACGTATTCGGGTCGCTGGTGCTGCTTCTTGCCAACCAGCTATCCTCTCCTGCACAAAAGCGGGTCATGAGGCTTGTTAATGCGGCCATTGTTCTTGGCTTTTCTTGGCCGAGGTGTCTAGCGAGCCATTCATCTCGGACGCTATGTTTGAAAGCTGCTAGGGCTTCGGCGTCCGGACAGTCGACTATCTGATTCTTTTTAGTAAGAAATCTGTTCCAGAGTTTCCGGGCTGACTCTCTGGGTTGTTGAGTTATATGACTCAGATCGTCTGCATCCGGGGGTCGGACATAGATCCCTTGAAAATTTGCCCGGAAAGCATCCTCGAGCTCTTCCCAACTTCCCATGGTGTTTTCGGGGATGCTTTTAAGCCAATGTCGGGCTGGCCCTTTGAGCTTAAGGGGTAAGTATTTTATGGCGTGAAGGTCATCTCCTCTAGCCATCTGTATATGGAGGATATAATCCTCGATCCAGACTCCAGGGTCTGTTGTTCCGTCGTATGCTTCTATGTTTACGGGCTTGAATCCCGCTGGAAATTCATGATCCAGTACCTCATCGGTAAAACATAGGGGATGTGCGGCGCCCCTGTATGTGGGTGTGCCACGATGTTCGGATATTTTTTGCGTTGCATTGCTCAATGGAGCTTGTTTTCTTGGCCCGTAGATGGATCTGGTTGGACCGGTTTTCTGATGTGAATCCTAGGGCGGATCACGTGCCGCATTAAATGCGGCGCCCTCTGTTGGTTGAGGTCGATCGTGGGGTCATCTATCCGACCTGGTGACTTCCTTGTTTTTTGATTGTGGGAGCTCTAGGGCCTCTTCATCAAATTCTGGTAGTAATTTCCTCTTCGGATAGCTCTTTGTGTGATGATTGTTGCCGTACTTGTGTGCGGTATTGAGTACTTTGCTCCATCTTATTCTCATTGCATCTTCCGCTGTTTTGAGCTTCCGCTTCTGCTTTTTCAGGCTACGCGCAGTGGCGACGAGCCTTTGGTGGAGGTTCTGGTGCTCCAGTGACTTGTCCGGCATGAGGTCATCCGGACTCTTGTCTTTGCTAGGGACGGATTGTTCGGTTTGTCCGCCCTGTTTGGACGGTTGCTCGATGGCGTGTTCATCTTCCGTTGATTCGCCCTGCTCCATGGCTGGGTCTCTGTTGAGGTGGGGCTTGGCGCGGCGCTTACGCCACCGCTTTGATTGTTTTTCGAGGGAACGATCCCTGGTTGTGCCCTTTTGATCCTCGACATTGCTTCTTTTAGGAGTGTCCACCATGTATACATCATGTGATGAGGCGATTGTGCGGCGCTCTATAGGCGCTGGTTCTTGGTCGTCTCCTTCATCGGCATCCATACCGTCGATGTCTTCAGAGTCTAAGTCGAGAATGTCGGTTAGGTCATCGACAGTAGCTACGAAGTCGATGGTGGGTGGGTTTTGAATTTCTTCATCGTCCGCATCCCAACCTTGCTGACCATAGTCCGGCCAGGGCTCTCCTGACAAAGAGAGAGACTTTAGTGAATTCAGGATATCGCCAAAGGGCGAGTGCTGAAAGACGTCCGCGGCGGTGAACTCCATGATCGGAGCCCAATCGGGTTCGATCGGAAGAGGTGCGGAAGATTCGGAGTTCGGAACGGAGTCCGGCACCCTGGAGTTATTGGCCTCGCAAAGGACTAGGCTGGTGTTCGGCTCTATCGCCGTAGAGATTGCGGCTCCTGGGGCGGCATCCAACCGTCCGTCCCCAACTGGCGCAATCGGCTCCGAGCTAATGGTCGGAGCGGGCACGTGAGCGACGCTCTGGGCGTTTTCCGGCGGCAGAGCTAAATCATGCCCATCGTGACAGTGCGGCGCGCTCGGCCGTGGCTCGAATCCGTCGAAGATCAAGTCCCTGCGGATGTCGGTCGTGTAGTTCAAACTTCCAAACTTGACCTGACGGCCAGGAGCGTAGCTTTTGATCTGCTCCAGATGGCCAAGCGAATTGGCCCACAGTGTGAAGCCACCGAATACGAAGATCTGTCCGGGGAGAAAAGTCTCGCCCTGGACCGCGTCGTGGTTGAGGCTCGAAGAAGCCATCGGGCCTAAGGGTGACGACAGAGAGGAACTCTCAATGAAAGCACCAATGTCGGTGTCAAAACCGGCGGATCTCGGGTAGGGGGTCCCGAACTGTGCATCTAGGCGGATGGTAACAGGAGACAAGGGACATGATGTTTTTACCCAGGTTCTGGCCCTCTCGATGGAAGTAAAACCCTACTCCTGCTTGATTAACATTGATGATATGGGTAGTACAAGAGTTGATCTACCACGAGATCAGAGAGGCTAAACCCTAGAAGCTAGCCTATGGTATGATTGTTCTTCGTCCTATGGACTAAATCTCTCCGGTTTATATAGACACCGGAGAGGGCTAGGGTTACACAGAGTCGGTTACAATGGGAGGAGATCTTCATATCATATCGCCAAGCTTGCCTTCCACGCCAAGGAAAGTCCTATCCGGACACGGGACGAAGTCTTCAATCTTGTATCTTCATAGTCCGGGAGTACGGCCAAAGGTCATAGTCCGGCCATCCGGACACCCCCTAATCCAGGACTCCCTCAACGGGTATCTTCGAAAGTGTCTGTTGGGTTGGCACGAATCGTGACTGGTTTTTGTCACTCCGTATCACGGAGAGGTATCTCTGGGCCCACTCGGTAATGCATCATCATAATAAGCTCAATATGACTAAGTAGTTAGTCACGGAATCATGCATTACGCAACGAGTAAAGTGACTTGCCGGTAACGAGATTGAACGAGGTATTGGGATATCGACGATCGAATCTCGGGCAAGTAACATACCGGTTGACAAAGGGAATTGTATACGGGATTGCTTGAATCCTCGACATCGTGGTTCATTCGATGAGATCATCGTGGAACATGTGGGAGCCAACATGGGTATTCAGATCCGGTTGTTGGTTATTGGCCAGAGAATGTCTCGGTCATGTCTGCATGGTTCCCAAACCCGTAGGGTCTACACACTTAAGGTTCGGTGACGCTAGAGTTGTTATGGGAAATAGTATGTGGTTATCGAAGGTAGTTCGGAGTCCTGGATGTGATCCTGGAAGTCACGAGGAGTTCCGGAATGGCCCGGCGGTGAAGATCGGTATATTGGACGAAGCGTATTGGAGTCTGAAATTGTTCCGGGGGTACCAGGTAATGACCAGCATGTCCGAAAGGGGTTTCGGAGGCCCCGGCAAGTGTTGGGGGGCCTTATGGGCCAAGGGGAGGGGGCACATCAGCCCACTAAGGGGTTGAGCGCCCCTCCCACCCCATCTCACATAACCTGGAGAGGTTGGGGCGCCACCCCTAGGGCTGCCTCCCCTCCCGGCTTGGGGGGCAAGTTTCCTAGGGGGTGGGGGCGCCCAAACCCATCTAGGGTTTCCCCTGGCCGCCGCCCCCTCCTCTAGATCCATCTAGAGGGGCCGACCCCTCTCTCTCCTTCACCCTATAAATAGAGGGCGGTGGGAGGTCTGCAGCACCCTTGCTTTTGGCACAGCCCCTCCCTCCTCCAACACCTCCTCCTCCTCCGTAGTGCTTGGCGAAGCCGTGCCGGAGAACCACAAGCTCCATCACCACCACGCCATCGTGTTGTCGGAGTTCTCCCTCAACTTATCCTCTCCCCTTGCTGGATCAAGAAGGAGGAGACGTCCCCGGGCTGGACGTGTGTTGAACGCCAGAGGCGCCATCCGTTCGTCGCTTAGATCGGAATCGACCACGATCTGAATCGCTGCGTGTACGACTCCACCAACCGCATTCTTGTAACGCTTCTGCATCGCGATCTTCAAGGGTATGAAGATGCACTCCCCTCTCTCTTGTTGCTAGTCTCTCCATAGATTGATCTTGGTGATGCATAGAAAATTTCTAATTTCTGCTACGTTCCCCAACAAATAAACCGGCCGTTGCACCGGATGCTCTTTGCCAGCCTCCTTGCGCTCCACCATGATAGCCACACTGACAGCCGGTATGTTAGCAGCCACATATAACAATAATGGCTCCTTATCAATGGGAGCAGCAAGGACCGGCAGCTCAGCTAACTGACTCTTCAAATCTTCAAAGGCAGCGTTAGCAGCATCACTCCAAACGAAGTTATCTGTCTTCTTCATCATCTGATACAGTGGTATAGTCTTCTTACCTAACCGGCTTATGAACCGGCTTAGAGCAGTGATACGACCCGCCAAACGTTGAACATCATTGATGCACGCCAGCTTAGCCAGAGAGGTGATTGCCTTGATCTTCTCCGGGTTAGCCTCGATGCCCCTGTTAGAAACCAGAAAACACAAAAGCTTGCCTGCAGGTAGACCAAAAACACACTTGGCTGGGTTAAGCATCATCTTGTAAACCAGAAGATTGTCAAAGGTCTCCTTCAGATCATCTATCAAGGTTTCCTTCTCTCTGGATTTCACCACAATGTTGTCTACATAAGCATGAACATTGCGCCCAATCTGATTATGAAGACAATTCTGCACACACCGCTGGTAAGTCGCCTGGGAACTCTTGAGCCCAAAAGGCATAGACACATAGCAGAAGGCTCCAAACGGAGTAATGAACGCCATCTTCTCCTGGTCCTTAACTGCCATCTTGATTTGATGATAACCAGAGTAAGCATCCACAAAGCTCAAACTCTCACAACCCGCCATAGCATCAATAATTTGACCAATACAAGGGAGAGCAAAGGGATCAAGCGAACAAGCTTTGTTTAAGTCCGTATAATCCACACACATACGCCAAGTGCCGTTCTTCTTAAGCACAAGCACCGGGTTAGCCAACCACTCTGGATGAAAAACTTCAACAATGAACCCGGCCGCCAAGAGCCGGGCTACTTCCTCACCAATGGCCTTACGCCTCTCCTCATTGAACCGCCGAAGAAACTGCTTGACCGGCTTAAATTTTGGATCAATATTAATAGTGTGCTCAGCGAGTTCTCTCGGTACACCCGGCATGTTAGAAGGTTTCCATGCAAAGATGTCCCGGTTCTCATGGATGAACTCGATGCACGCACTTTCCTATTTGGGATCCAGATTGACACTGATACTGAACTACTTAGATGAGTCGCCTGGAACAAAGTCAACAAGCTTACTATCATCAGCCAACTTAAACTTCATGACCGGCTCATGCTCTGTGGTTGGTTTTTTCAAAGACGTCATGTCCGTCGGGTCAACATTGTCCTTGTAGACTTTCAACTCCTTTGTTGCACAAACAGATTCAACGTAAGCAGCATCGCCTTCCTCGCATTCCAAGGCTATCTTCTGGCTCCCATGCACTGCGATGGTGCCCTTATGACCCGGCATCTTGAGCTGTAAATAAACATAACACGGCCTCGCCATGAACTTGGCATAAGCCGGCCGCCCAAAGAGGGCGTGATACGGACTCTTGATTTTGACCTCCTCAAAGGTTAACTTCTCCGCCCTGGAATCATGTTCATCTCCAATAGCCACTTCCAGCTCAATCTTACCACTGGGTATGCCGACTTACCAGGAACCACTCCATGAAAAACAGTATTGGAAGTCTTGAGATTTTTGTCAGTCAAACCCATGCGGCGAAAGGTCTCATAATAGAGGATATTAATGATGCTGCCTCCATCCATGAGCACCTTAGTGAACTTGTATCCACTAACCTGAGGTCCTACTACCAAGGCCAAGTGGCCCGGATTATCAACCCGGGGAGCGTGATCTTCCCTACTCCATAGAATAGGCTGCTCAGACCATCTCAAATAACGAGAAACTGCCGGCTCAACAGCGTTCACATCCCTCTTATGAAGCTTCTGGTCTCGCTTACAAAAACTGTTGGTGAACACATGAAATTGTCTGCTATTCAGCTGCTTTGGATGGCTCTGGTATCCACCTTGCTGCTGCTGACCACCCTGGCCAGATTGCTGGATATAACCACCTTGATTACCCTGAGAATTGGAATTTGAACCACTGCCCGGGCCATGAAAACCGCTGCCACCTGAGCCGCCACCCTGCCCATGATTACCGTCGAACATGTTTGAATTCTTGAAATCCTTCATGATCGCACAGTCCTTCCATAGGTGAGTGGCCGGCTTCTGCTGAGTACCATGCCTTGGATAGGGCTCATTCAATAACTGCTCAAGCGTGGGGCTTGACCCGCTGGACCGAGGAGGCGGTCTCCCCTTACATCGTTGATTGTTGCCCTACGCATTGGTGTTAGCCACAAACTCCAAGCTACCATCAACCTTACGTTATTATTACCTCCTTGATTTGTCGGGTTAAGCTAAGGGCCCTTGCCGTTGCCATTCTTTTTTCCCTTCCCTATCTTTTCATCATCAGACTCGGGATCCTTGGTATTGTCAGAGTCGGCGTACTTGACTAGAGCCGCCATCAGCGTACCCATATCATTACAATCGCGCTTGAGCCGCCCTAGCTTCATCTTCAAAGGCCAAAAACGGCAATTTTTCTCCAACATTAAGATTGCAGAGCCGACATCCATCTTATCAGACGAATGTATTATGGCTTTGACCCAGCGCACCCAATGGGTCATGGACTCACCTTCCTCCTGCTTGCAATTAGTCAAATCCACAATTGACATGGGTTTGCTTACATGTATCTTTGAAGTTCTGAATGAATCGGGCTTTTAACTCTGCCCATGACCCGGTGGAATTAGGCGGTAGCCCCTTCAACCAAGTGCGGGCAGTCCCATCCAACATCATGATGAAGTACTTGGCCATCGCAGCATCACTGACCTCCAGTAACTCCATAGCCATCTCGCAGTTTTCAATCCATGCCCCAGGCTATAAGTCGGCCGTATAATTAGGCACCTTCCTATGTCCCTTGAAATCATTGGGCAAGCGTTCGTTACGTAGAGCCGGCACCAGACAGGGGACACCTCCGGTCCTGGTGGCCACGCCTGCCTCAATAGAAGTCGTCGGATAAACCAAAAAGGTTGGTAAGCCATCAGCTGAGCCGCCTGCTCAGCCGCCTGCTGATCCGCCCGCTCAGCCTCTTGACTTATTCTGTCCTGATCCACAGAGTTAAAGGCTCCATTGCACGTCAGGTCATGCCCGCCTAGCTGGTTACAGTGCCGGGCGTTGCTTGAAACGGCCGCTGAGTCCATGTGCCTGCTATAACTCAGGCTCCGGCTTGGACGAGGGGTTGAATGAATCATGTCCCGGCTATATGAGTACACCTCATGTTGTGCTAAAGCCTTCTGAAGAAGTTCTCTGACCCTGCGGGTTTCAACCGCCATCGGAGAGTCGCCCTCCACCGGGAGAGCCGCCAGTTGTACCGCCGTAGTGATCATGTTCTCCAACGGGTTAGAATAATGACCCGATGGTGTTGGTACATAATGAGGTGGAGCAGTATTCATACGAGGAGGCCCCATCACATGTGGTTGAACCGGTATTCCAGACCCGGGTGCCGCAACCCAGTCTATCTCTGGCGGGTTACTAGGCCCTGCACCGGGTGTGTGGAAGAGGTTTCGAGGATCATAAACCGGAGGGAGCCGAGACTGAGTCTTCTGGTATCTTCTCCTCATGACCTCATTGGATGCGTTCTGATCCATCGTGAGCCAGAAAGTCTGCTCCTAAATCCGCTGAGCTTGAGCATCTAGAGCCGCCCGCTCTACGGTCATCCTGACATCTTCCGCTGCCAGATCTTCCTTAGCATGTACTATATCTAGCTTTAACTGCGCCACTTCCGCATCATCTTGAGCTTGATCTGCTAGGTTAACCGTGGCGGTTAACAGAGCGGTCCTCTTATCCGTGAGATCCATCAGCACTTGCATCGGCGAGCGCACAGGGCCTCCTACCCCGGCTCCTGCTGACCCAGAGGTCACTGCTACCGCAGTTGTGGAGTCTTGAATAGGTTGCGTGCCGGCCATGAAGATCCCAACCCTGCTCAGCGGCTCAAGGAGATCCGGAATACTGCTGCCATCGGAACAGCCCCCAAGCCCGCCATCTTGCAGTTGATACAACAAATACGTCTCGCATGTGGACGACTCACTATCATAATAGATGGTCGTCTCACTGCCAGATGCAGATCCTTCAGAAAGTCCTCCATGGATACACCCCACGAAGGCACGCTTCACAGCTGGCAAAGCCTGGGCGGGTCTCGCACGTTAAGCCGTCTCGACGAGGTCGGTGCAGATGTCCAGCTCAGGGCCCGGCTCGCCGATATTGCCGATGAAGACATGAATTCCGCCAAAAGGCCCAGTACCCGTACTCAATTGAGCCGGCGTCGGGGCCCCAGCCTACGTCGTCGATGTAGAGCTTGCCGTGATGACTCTTGGTCAACCGGCCCACAACGTATCCCTTGAGCCCTTCGAAGGTGCCCTTCAAGAACTCAAATCCACCGTGCGCTGGCCCCATGGTGGGCGCCAACTATCATGGAATTGTCACGTTAGATGTCCTAGTGAAAGGACTTAGTCGTGGAGCCATTGCAACTAGGAAGCTTAAAGGGGTTAATCGGGATAAGGGACACGGGGTTTATACTGGTTCGGTCCCTTACGGTGAAGGTAAAAGCCTACAATCCAGTTTTGAGTGGGATTGCTTTTTACTCGATTACCAGGGAGCGGAATTACTTGACCTAGCTTTCGATCTGATGTTACTTGCCCTAAACCGCCGCCGGGTCGTCCCTTTATATACAGAGGTCGATGCCCAGCGGCTCTCAAAGTCCTGGCCGGCTCATAAACAGTGTCCGGCTCGGTCTCTAACTATTCTTGCCTTACAATACAAGTCATGTACACATGGAGGTTTATCTCTACGGGCCTTAAGTCGCCTTTGGGCTTTGGGTCCTTAACTGAACCGCCATCTTCAACCTTGGTCTTGAGCTTCAAGAGTACTTGTAGGTAAAACCCAGCCCCTCCTAGGCGGGTTATACTAATAGTTATATCCCCAACAGGCATAAAATTTCTGAAAGAGGTACTGAAGTTGATAAAGCTAAAGTTGATGCTATTGAAAAGATGACGTGTCCCAAGGACATTAAAGGTATAAGAAGTTTCCTTGGTCATGCCGGTTTTTATAGGAGGTTCATTAGGGACTTCTCTAAAATCTCTAGGCCTCTTACTAATCTATTACAAAAAGATATTCCCTTTGTCTTCGATGATGATTGTGTAGAAGTATTTGAAATACTTAAGAAAGCTTTGATTTCTGCACCTATTGTTCAGCCACCTGATTAGAATTTACCCTTTGAAATTATGTGTGATGCTAGTGATTATGTTGTAGGTGCTGTTCTAGGGCAAAGAGTTGATAAGAAACTAAATGTTATTCAATATGCTAATAAAACTCTAGACACTGCCCAGAGAAATTATGCTACTACTGAAAAAGAATTCTTAGCAGCTGTATTTGCATGTGATAAGTTCAGACCTTATATTGTTGATTTTAAAGTAACTATTCACATTGATCATGCTGCTATTAAATATCTTATGGAAAAGAAAGATGCTAAACCTAGACTTATTAGATGGGTCCTCTTCCTCCAAGAATTTGATTTGCATATTATTGATAGAAAGGGAGCTGAGAACCCCGTTGCAGACAACTTGTCTAGGTTAGAGAATGTTCTTGATGACCCACTACCTATTGATGATAGCTTTCCTGATGAACAATTAGTTGTCATAAATGATTCTCGTACTGCTCCATGGTATGCGGATTATGCTAATTACATTGTTGCTAAATTTATACCACCTAGTTTCACATACCAGCAAAAGAAAAAGTTCTTTTATGATTTAAGGCATTACTTCTGGGATGACCCACACCTTCACAAAGAAGGAGTAGATGGTGTTATTAGACGCTGTGTACCTGAGCATGAACATGAACAAATCCTACGCAAGTGTCACTCCGAGGCATATGAAGGACACCACATTGGAGATAGAACTGCACATAAGATATTGCAATCTGGTTTTTATTGGCCTACTCTCTTCAAAGATGCCCGTAAGTTTGTTTTGTCTTGTGATGAATGTCAGAGAATTGGTAATATTAGTAGACGTCAAGAAATTCCTATGAACTATTCTCTTGTTATTGAACCATTTGATGTTTGGGGCTTTGATTATATAGGACCTTATCCTGCCTCTAATGGATATACACATATTTTAGTTGTTGTTGATTACGTTACTAAGTGGGTAGAAGCTATTCCAACTAGTAGTGCTGATCATAACACCTCTATTAAGATGCTTAAAGAAGTTATTTTTTCGAGGTTTGGAGTCCCTAGATATCTCATGACTAATGGTGATTCACATTTTATTCATGGTGTTTTTCGTAAAATGCTTGCTAAGTATGATGTTAATCATAGAATTGCATCTCCTTATCACCCACAGTCTAGTGGTCAAGTAGAGTTGAGTAATAGACTGCTCAAATTAATTTTGCAAAAGACAGTTAATAGATCTAGAAAGAATTGGTCCAAGAAACTTGATGATGCTTTATGGGCCTATAGAACTGCATATACGTATCCTATGGGTATGCCTCCATATAAATTGGTTTATGGAAAAGCATGCCATTTACCTCTCGAACTTGAACATAAGGCATATTGGGCTATTAAAGAGCTCAATTATGATTTCAAACTTGCTGGTGAGAAGAGGTTATTTAACATTAGCTCACTTGATGAATGGAGAACCCAGGCCTATGAGAAGGCCAAGCTGTTTAAAGAAAAAGTTAAAAGATGGCATGACAAAAGGATACAAAAGCGTGAGTTTAACGTAGGTGATTATGTGTTGCTATTCAATTCTCGTTTAAGATTTTTTGCAGGAAAACTTCTCTCTAGATGGGAAGGCCCTTACGTTATCGAGGAGGTCTATCGTCCGGTGCCATAAAAATCAACAACTTTGA
This sequence comes from Triticum aestivum, assembly GCF_018294505.1. Lineage (NCBI taxonomy): Eukaryota > Viridiplantae > Streptophyta > Magnoliopsida > Poales > Poaceae > Triticum > Triticum aestivum. Next base: position 619,899,543 of record NC_057810.1, on the reverse strand, counting down.
AGGCACAAATCCGAAGGTGGTGAACGGTCAAAGAATCAAACATTATATCTCAGGTAATCCTATAAATATTGAAACTAATATTATTGAAACCGTAACCCCGGAGGAATACATAAGGGACACTTTCCAAAACATTTCAAACTTCGAAAAGGAATAGGTATGTGGTACGGTAAGTAAACCGACTCCAGAACTGTTCTAATAGCAATTTTTCTCCATTTCGGAATATTTAAGAAAATACGAACATAAGAAGTAGTTCGGGAAGGACACGAGACGTCCACGAGGGTGGAGGGCGCGCCCTACCTTACTGGGCGTGCCCTACCTTACTGGGCGTGCCCCCCTACCTCGTGGGCACCTCGTGCGCTCTTCGGACTTCGTTTTCTTGCACGATACTGCTTTTGGTCGGCAAAAAATCATTATATAATCTCCCGAAGGTTTTGACCACTGTATCACGCAAATATCCTCTATCTTTGTTTCGAGCTATTTTTCTGACAGATCTAGAGCATCATGACGTTACCCTCCTTCAACAATGAAGACAAGGATGCCTGGCTATTGAAGATAGAGCTGAAGAGAGAAGAACCTGGGGAGATCAACAAGGATGATGGGATCAAGAAGGCCATGGAGGATCAAGCTCCGGTGGCAGAAGAAGAAAACATCCTTCAACCTCTTCCTAATCTCTTTACCCCAACTGAGATTAAAGCTTTCAAGATGATTGAGTTAGCTTGCATAGAAAACAAGTATCTCACACAGGAAAATATTTTGTTGAAGGATCATATCGTCGCACTCAAGGGCATTATCCGCAAACTGGAGAAGCTTTTACGCTCGATGTGCGGTTATCCACCACCATCATCACCACCTTCATCACCTCCGAGGACATAATCACATGGGTATAGGCACTCCCCTTGGCAACTGCCAAGCTTGGGGGAGGTGCCCCGGTATCGTATCACCATCACACTCCTATCTTTACCGTTTTACTTAGTTCAATCCTTTTGGTAATATCTTGTTCTAGTAGAATAAAGTTTTGGTATGAATTAGTTTTCAGTTTTGCTTTGTGACCCCTCTATGTAATCGAGTCCGTGAGCTATATAATAAAGAGTAGTGTTGAGTCAAGGGCTTTGCTATCTTGCTATGATCTTGAGAAAATAGAAAGAATAAAAAGAAACAAAAGAGTTCATATTGATCTTATGGATAGTACTCACTTCACACATAAAGAGTATGAGGCCTAAAAGTTGTTGAGAGTTGGCAAACATAGTTTTGGTCATCGTTGCAATTAATAGGAAGTAATAAAGAAAGAGAGGTTTTCACATATAAATATACTATCTTGGACATCTTTTATGATTGTGAGCACTCATTAAAGTATGACATGCTAAAGAGTTGATGTTGGGCAAGGAAGACAACGTAATGGGTTATGTTTCCTCACATCTCAGTTAAAGTATATTGTCATGGATCATTCAAACATGTTGAGCTTGCCTTTCCCCCTCATGCTAGCCAAATTCCTTGCACCAAGTAGAGATACTACTTGTGCTTCCAAATATCCTTAAACCCAGTTTTGCCATGAGAGTCCACCATACCTACCTATGGATTGAGTATGATCCTTTAAGTAAGTTGTCATGTTGCAAGGAATGAAAATTGCTCTCTAAATATGTATGACTTATTAGTGCGAAGAATATAAGCTTTATACGATCGTGTGATATGGAAGTAATAAAAGCGACGGACTGCATAATAAAGGTTCATATCACAAGTGGCAATATAAAGTGACATTCTTTTGCATTAAGATTCCGTGCATCCAACCATAAAAGCACATGAAAACCTCTGACTCCCTCTGCGAAGGGCCTATCTTTTACATTATGCAAGAGTCAAGGTGATCTTCACCTTTCCCTTTTTATTTTATCCTTTGGCAAGCACCTCGTGTTGGAAAGATCCTGATATATATATCCAATTGGATGTAAGTTAGCATGAACTATTATTGTTGACATTGCCCTTGAGGTAAAAGGTTGGGAGGCAACACAATAAGCCCCTATCTTTCTTTGTGTCCGATTAAAACTTCATAACCATAAGTATTGCGTGAGTGTTAGCAATTGTGGAAGACTAAATGATAGTTGAGTATGTGGACTTGCTGAAAAGCTGTATTCTTGACTCTTTCCGATGTTATGATAAATTGCAATTGCTTCAATGACTGAGATTATAGTTTGTTAGTTCTCAATGAAGTTTCTGAATCTACTTGACATTGTGGATAGATTGTTACTTGAGCATAAGAAATCATATGACAAAATATATATATGTTGCTGTTATAAGAATGATCATGATGCCCTCATGTCCGTATTTTATTTTTATCAACGTCTCTATCTCTAAACATGTGGACATATTTTTCGATATCGGCTTCCGCTTGAGGACAAGCGAAGTCTAAGATTGGGGGAGTTGATACGTCCATTTTGCATCATGCTTTTATATCGATATTTATTGCATTATGGGTTGTTATTACACGTTATGTCACAATACTTAGGGCTATTCTCTCTTATTTTACAAGGTTTAACATGAAGAGGGAGAACACCGGCAACTGGGATTTTGGGCTGGAAAAGGAGCAAATATTGGAAACCTATTCTGCACAGCTCCAAAAGTCCTAAAACTCCACGGAAGTCATTTTTGGAATTAATGATAATTATTCAGCATAAGGAATACCTGAGGGGGGCCACCCACTGTCCACGAGGGTGGGGGGCGCGCCCACCCTTATAGCGCGCGCCCCCTGCCTCATTGGCCCCCTGGCAGCCCTCCGGTGGCCATCTTCTGCTATATGAACTCTTTTACCCTGTAAAAAATCATAAGCAAGCTTACGGGATGAAACTCCGCCGCCACAAGGTGAAACCTTGGCGGAACCAATCTAGGGCTCCGGCGGAGCTGTTCTGCCGGGGAAACTTCGCTCCGGGAGGGGGAAATCATCACCATCATCATCACCGACGATCCTCTCATCGGGAGGGGGTCAATCTCCATCAACATATTCACTAGCACCATCTCCTCTCAAACCCTAGTTCATCTCTTATATCCAATCTTTGTACCCAAACCTCAGATTGGTACATGTGGGTTGCTAGTAGTGTTGGTTACTCCTTGTAGTTGATGCTAGTTGGTTTATCCGGTGGAAGATCATTTGTTCAGATCCTTAATGCATATTAATACCCCTTTGATTATGAACATGAATATGCTTTGTGAGTAGTTATGTTAGTTCCTGAGGACATGGGTGAAGTCTTGCTATTAGTAGTCATGTGAATTTGGTATTCGTTCGATATTTTGATGAGATGTATGTTGTCTTTCCTCTAGTGGTGTTATGTGAACATTGACTACATGACACTTCACCATTATTTGGGCCTATAGGAAGGCATTGGGAAGTAATAAGTAGATGATGGGTTGCTAGAGTGACAGAAGCTTAAACCCTAGTTTATGCATTGCTTCGTAAGGGGCTGATTTGGATCCACTTGTTTCATGCTACGGTTAGGTTTACCTTAATACTTCTTTTGTAGTTGTGGATGCTTGCAATAGGGGTTAATCATAAGTGGGATGCTTGTCCAAGAAATGGCAGTACCCAAGCACCGGTTCACCCACATATCAAATTATCAAAGTAACAAACGCGAATCATATGAGTGTGATGAAAACTAGCTTGACGATAATTCCCATGTGTCCTCGGAAGCGCTTTTCTCATTATAAGAACTTGTACAGGCTTGTCCTTTGCTACAAAAAGGATTGAGCCACCTTGGTGCACTTTATTTACTTTCATTACTTGTTACCCGTTACAAATTACCTTATCACAAAACTATCTGTTACCTACAATTTCAGTGCTTGCAAAGAATACCTTACTGAAAACCGCTTGTCATTTCCTTCTGCTCCTTGTTGGGTTCGACACTCTTACTTATCGAAAGGACTAGATAGATCCCCTACACTTGTGGGTCATCATCCTCCTCTCAGTTAACTCCTGGAGAAACTGAGTTTTCTGGTCGTCTTCTTGTGGTCCATAGACCACCGAGATCCACCACGGGCTCCCCTCCCTTGGCGCAACATATCCAAACAGAGGGAAGGAATCAAGGGCGAAATTAGTAAGCTGGACACGTGAGGAGTCCCATCCCACTATGATTACGCCTCTAGTCTCGGACGCCGGGAGGTACGCAAAATCATTGTAAGATGGACCTAAGCATTGCAAGATAATATACTGGTTAACATGTTCCAGTTTAGACTCCAGAATGCACATGATCGCCATGCACAAAGAATCAACAAACTCTCTCAGCGCCTTCTTCTTGACCGGGCTATTCAAGCCCCGCACATTCCAGCACACTACATCCATAGAGTTGTACGACATGGTTAAAAGAAGTCCTCCATGTCCGTACCGTGGCGCAGCCCTGCCTACGCGACCGCCATAGAAGCCTACTCGAACTATGCCGATAGGTTGGTACGCACGGTCTTCCCGAAGATCACCGCAATGGCTTTCAACTGTTGCTCTTGCAGTGGCGAGTCAAACACGGATCGAAGCAGACCAAGTATGTCATCTAAAACTTCCAACTCATCACAAGCAACCCCCAAAGCCTTCAAGAGCACCGACTCAGCCACCGTCGCTTTGGTCTTCCTTCCACCACCTACCGAGCTCACCACTGATCTGGTTGTCCGCCTTGGTGTGAAAGGGTCCTGGCCCGGCCGTACGCCACGGGCACCCTCGACCTCCTTGAGTAACGGCAGAGCCAACTTCTTGAGTAGACCGGCGCAGAATGACTTGATATTACCTAGAGCCACTAATTCCTTAGTCGTAACATTCGCCTGCAGTTGATCCAACTGCACAGGCTGTGCCACCACAATAGACTGAGGTGCATCGGTGCATGGCTCTCCCACGTACATAGTCACATCCATGCATGGCATCACCAGATCAACCTGGGGATTCGTGTCTAATGAAACTAGGTCAAGTACAGGGGCCCCACCCAGATCAATGTGGGTGGCAGCCAAATCTCCCACCACTGGGTCCCAGGGCGATTGGATCTGATGCGCCGGCTCCTGGGTAGCCCTACCCACCGAGTCACCCTCATCCACCAGCGACAAGGCCGACGAGGGGAGCAGAAGATCCTGAGCCCCCTCCATCCTGGCCCCCGCGCATCCCACCGATAGGACAGCAACATCCGAGGCCGCGACGACCGGTGAAGGATCGGCTGCCTCCATCGGTCTATCCTGGTCCACCTGGGACAGACATCCAGCATCGATAGTAGCTGGAACAGAGCCAACCACCGTACAAGCAACGGGATCCGAGGCCATCGTCCTATCCGCCTGCACGACCTTCCCTTCTCCACTTCCATCAGCCTGTGCCTTGTCGCTGTCATCTGCTATGCCCAACTCGCCACTTTTGACCAATTCCAACTCACCACCTGGGGTCTTCTCAGCGGACTCCTCCACCAACTCTGCCGGCACCACCAACCTCCTCTGTGGACCGTTGGGGGTCTGGCCCGGGTCACTCACCACCACCCAATTGGGTACCCGTTGATGCGAGGCCCTCAGGCTCTGCGACGTCATCGGGGGCAGTCTCCACTCAGACGGGCCCACCCACCCCTCGAGAGCCCGCCTGTAGGAGCGGCCATCACCGCCCGCCGCCGGTCCAGCGCCGTACCGATCCAATTCACGGCGATCACGAACACCTCTCGACCCGTCCAATCTCCTCCTGCGAACAAACAAGCAAACTATCTGGCAATCCACTCTGACCACTATCGCTGTCCGCGTTCGAGCTCCGACGCCACATATCTGGCGTCGAGAAATCTCTCAATCTCCCAATGTGGATCAGTGTGGGGTACTCCAACAGATGCCGGAAGGAAGGACGCCACTCTGTAGGATCCGCAACCACCGTCTCTGGCACCCAAAGCCGACGGCTGACCGGTACCTCATCGGGATCAACGCACCACGCCCTTAGCTTGAAGAGGGAGAGATCCTCACGATTCTCTGTCTCTGGCGCAAGGCTGACGATCAGGCAGGAGCTGCCGAGCAGTTCCGCTGCCGTATCCTTGGTCCATGCGTGGGAAGGCACACCCTCAATCAAAATGTCAGCTTGGACATGCATGCACCTCGTCGTCGCCTGAGCCTAGCGCAACCAAGGTTTGATATGTAGCCGAACGCCCTGCTGCTGAACCACCGGCCTCGCCAGCACTCTGTTCCTGAACTCGTGTGAAGCAAAAACGACCAGAAAGTCCTCCGGGAAATACTTGTGAACCGAAAATAGATGCCTGGGAATGTCCAGCTGAGCCGCAAGCATTACCGTTGCCTCTTCATATGACACCGGCGGCCTGGCACCGCCACGTACACGACCACCGCAAGCTGGAGACGACGCTCCAGATCCTCCATGCCAGCCGACCTTTAAACGATGCACACCTCCGACAGGGGCGCAGCCACCGGAAGGGGAGACGACACGGGAAGGGGACCGGGTGCAACCGACGAGAGCGGCGCACTCGGCGCGCTCTGCCTGGGCTCCAACAGTCTCCGCTCCCAGCCGTTGCCCGACCGAGGCGTTGGTCTGTCCCTGGAGGCCTTGGCGATGACCACCCTGCGGAGCTCCTCAGCCGAGATCGGGCTGCGCAGCCTAGAGCACTGCGAGGAAACATGTCCCGATAGCCCGCAGTGAATGTAGAGAGGCTCCTTGGTGCAGTCCTGTCGGCGATGGCCTTCCCCAAAGCATCGAAGCAGAGACCATACAGGTCCGGCAAGATCAGACGCCGCTCAGAGGAGGAAGACAACCCCGGACGGGCCACCTCCTGCTGGCGGCGCAACGCCTTGCGGCGTCGCCACATAGCCTTGCGGGACGGGCCCTTCCTCCTCCAGGGGCCAGCAGCCGCCGAATATCCACCTCCTGTCCGACCCCTGCGACCGACGAGGAGCGGGCAGATCCAGGTGAGCCAGACAGCCCCAGCCCGGAAACGACCGGCCGCTCGCCCTGGAACGGCGCGGAAACGGAAGGCGGGCTCCGCGAGCCACATGCCATGGAGCAGACGCCGCGTCCGGGCGGAGAGCGGCGGGGTTGGTGGACACCGGGGCCGGAGTGGCCGCCGGCGGGAAGCGGGGGAGGGCTCGAGGGAGCGGGAGCGGGGCTCTCTACACTGTTTAATCTCCTCTTTTTAATTTGAACTCTTCACGTAAAGGGTTCCATGGAGCATGAGCTCTATTATGCATTTCCGTTTCACATACACTTATACTAATGGACTGTGCTAACGACCAGTCGACTGGTCGTTAGCGACAGATCCGCACGACCGTAACCCAGCTTCCTCTCGCGACCCGCATGCTCGATTCCACCGATTTTTCTTCTTCTCTCGAAAACCGTATACGCCAATAGTAAATCGTCAGCGGTTTTTCTGGTTTTTTGGCTACATACATAATATCAAAAGAAAATAAAAGTGCTGAAGAGGGGACTTGAACCCAGGTCTATTCATTAGAGTTTGAGCCCAATAACCAACTCAGCCACCCTTAGTTGTTGTCTATCGAATATAAACAATGTTATTTTAACCTTTTTTCTGTCATATCAGCGATAATAATTGTTTTTGCTTGGTAACTTTGGCATGACCAGTGTGATAACTATGACTTGAGCAACATGATAACTATACTATAATAAGCCTGATAACTATAATATGAGAAGGTTAATGACTATACGATGAGAAGCACGATAACTTTAGCATGGGGTTGTGGTGACTTCACACTGGGGTATGTTTCGACAACAAAAAGTTACCGGGACATGTTTCAGTAACGTTTTTCACATGGGTAAAGAGTTATCAAATGTGTTGTATGTAAGTTATCAGTTGTCTGGTGCGTAAATTACCATGCTATTTGCACTAGGTTATCAGGGCATATTTCTAGAACTTTTCGCCCAAGGATCATGCACCACAGATCTGATAACTCACGCACCGCTGTAAAGAACATGATATTTTATACGCACGAACCTGATAACTCACGCACAAGCACCGTGATAACACACGCACAACAAATATTTTCGCCCAAGTAAAAAGTTACTGTGGTGTTTGTACATAAGTTATCAGCGTTGTGGCCACACAAAAGTTACCAGAGTTGCATTTTAAACAACCTTTTTTCACAAATTAAAGTTATCAGGGTGTTTGTACCTAAGTTATCAGGTTTGTTGGCGTATATTACCATGCTATTTATACAGAATTTAGAACAGATGTGTCTTCAACATTTTTTTCTCCGGATAAAAATTACCGTGATGTTTGGACCTAAGTTATCAGGTAAGTTATCTGGTCTATGGTGCGCATATTTCCATGCTATTTATATTGAAGTCATCAAGTTGTGTATTTAACCAATATTTTCTGTCGGGTCAAAAATACCGTGAGTATTACGTACCACTGAAGATGCCGGAGTATATTTAAGCAACTTTTTTCTGGGTCAAAGTTAACATAATATTTGTTCATCAAGTTATGAGATCTATATCTCGCCAAAAACAAGTCGTTTTCATGGGTCGGACCACTAGCACGCTATAACAATGTTTATACAAAAGTTATCACGGTGTTTGTATATAAGTGATCAAGTTTGTTATGCGTGAGTTACCATGCTAATTACACATAAATTATCGTCAAACAACACTCCCCCACTGGAACAAACTTATCATGTATACGGTACTTATATTATCATGCTATTTTCACACGAGTTGTTAGGGTGTGTTTCAAAAATTGTTTTTCACCTGATCGATGTTTCCACAGTATTTATACATAAGTTATCAAAGTTGTGGTGAATAAATTATCATGTTAAGACCATGAACTCAGCTCACATCTATGTACAAAAAAGTACAAGAGTCTAGTCTTCTATATTAAATCATGAGCTCAATTCACATCTCTAATATATTTTTGATAAAAATGTATGTTTTGTATATTTTTTGGTAAAATGTTTGTAAGAAAAAAGAAACGACAGTAGAATAACACTCAAACAGATTTGTAGTAGAAGAGTCTGCCTCAACATGAAGGTATGAAAAATATCTAACATGAATCAAATCACAACATAGAGTTTGTTTAGATGGTTGCTGGTAGATTTCTAATACTGTTGGATCTGTTAGATCCCAGGTTTGACTCCCCTTGCCCTCCTATTTTTTTACCGAAATTAAAAATAAGAGGTGCGAGAATTCTAGATCGGGAGCGGGCGGGAGCGTAAATACCGATCGAAGGAAAAAAAGAGACGAGAGCGATGGTACGTGCCTATCGCTAACCACCAGTCGACTGGTGGTTAGATTTCTCGTATACTAATTATGGTGACATATTATAAGTGAAAGTGAAGTCATGCATTAATGATCGGAAAATAGCAAATGAGCCTCATGTCACAAAAGCTCTTCCACAAAACTTAGAAACATCCTTGCAATAAAATTCAAAATAGATTCAGAAATAAATGGACATTGCACCATTGAGAATAACCCGATTTCATTTCGTTGATCAACATTATTGCCGACACATGAGGATCTCATCGATGAAAGAATTACATAGCTTCAGTTCTGACATATATACACTAACTTCTGAACAGAAGACCAACAAAAATAATGCTGGAATGCACTACAGTGACTAGACCAAAGTGCCACAAGCGGACTTGGAAGGGTCGTAGAGCGCAGGAAGCAAGTACTTCCTGCCATGCGCGCCATTGCAATTGTAGCTCGCCCCGGTGGCCTGGTCCACTTTGAGGTCGCCGGCGTAGCCAGGGTACGCGCCGTTGCCGAAGACTCCTGGGCAGGCGGTGGCGGCCTCCAGCGGGGCGTCGCTGCTGCCCTGGTAGTACCCGTCGCCGAACGGGTTGGTCGCCGCGCCGGCGAGCATGCTCGCGAAGTTCATGACCATGGCGTCCGCCCCGACGTCGCCATTGGGCGCCACGAGGGGCGCGTCCTGGGGGCCATAGGCGGGCTGGTGGAAGGGCCACGCGCACGCGCCGGGACACTGCGTCTCCGGGTTGCCGACCCAGATGTGGGTCGTGCCGGAGCTGGCGTCGGAGCCGTGCAGGCTGCACCGGCCCATGCCGAAGCCCTCCACCGCCACGTCCTGCGCCGTGAACACCACCGCGACGCCGCCTTTCTTGGGGCTAGCCGTCGCGGCCAGGGCGGTGATCTGCTCGAGGGTGAGGGACTTGCCCGTGGAGCACTCGCCGTCGGAGAGCTGGTCCGCGAGAAGGACACGGGTCTTCGCGCCCGCGCCGTTGGACTTCGCGCTCGCGGGGGACAGGTACTGCTGGTCGATGGTGCTCCACCACTGCGCGACGGACGGCGAGGCGGCCTGGGTCTCGGCGGTGAGCGAGAGGAGGAAGTCGACGATCACCGCCTTCTGCGCCGGCTTGAAGTTGCCGTACCAGAGGACGGACACGGCAATGTCGCCGTGGAGCACGGCGCCATTGTGGTAGGAGAGCATGTCAGCCGGGTCCGGCCGGTACAGCTCCATGCGCCGCCTCGCGCCCATGCAAAGCTGTGCCACGCTCGCAAGCATCACAGCTGCAAGCAGCACTGCCTTCGCACAAACGACGGCCATTACAGAGGACAGGTGGTTGTGGTCGAAGAACAGAGTGTGGCTAGCTCAAGCTGGCTACAGAGACTGACGAGAGAGCGGGAAAGAACTCGATGAATGTGTGATCGATGCTGAGATGTGAGAAAAGTGAAATGACGAACCGCTTATTTATAGAGGCTTGGCCATGGGCATGGCAGAGCGCAGCTACGTCCGTTCCGGGGAGCTTCCCTCGGGTCAGCGTCATGCAGATCTCAAGGTACAGCTGTCCGCCGCTCGTAGCAAAGGTTGCCGCGTCTTGAAAACTCTAGCCTCGCTGAGCTGTTGGGTTGAGGCTAGAGCGTAAACAATAATCCGTAGGTCAATGGCTTGGCTCCAAACAGCCGGAGATGGGCGACAAACAAGAGCTAGTTTTGCCTTCCCGGGCTGTTTGATCAGGAGACAAAACGGCTGCGCGTGCGGGCAGGGGATACAAGCGATCCGGTTTACAGTGGCTGGATCACGTTGCCGATCGGGTGTACAGGCTGTGTCTTTCGTGCTGCGACAGTCTGAAATAATACACTAATCTTTGCTTCAGATCGACGGACGGGGCTTCGACGTAGCAGCTCGTGTGCTGGTTGTATTGTATCACGGTCAGGCTGGACGTTCGTGGTGCAGAGAAGCGGATCACTGCCACCCTTCCTCCCTCCCTCGGATGCAACCTTCACTGGTTCACCGGATGGCAGTATGGAGCATTTGAAGATTGGTGTGGGTCTAGTATCATCTTTGCATGGCCGGATGGCCCCGGTTTTGGGAAGTCAAAATGTTCGATCTCATCCGTATAACTGAGCGAGGAAACTTCTCGTCAGGCACTACCCACTTGTGATGGCCTGTGCTGATAAGGGTTCAGCAATCTGCAGTGGAGAAGAAAAAAGGCATAGTGGAACTTCAGAGCTCTTTTGATTCAAAGGAATTTCAGAGGAAATTTAGAAGATTTATACCCTTCCGGAAAAATATATTTAATTGTGTGTCTGATTAGTAGGGTTGGAATCGTTATGAAAAACACCTAAGCTTTGCTTTGCACTCAATTTTGGAGGGAAAATGTTATCCACTCAAACGTCGTTGTATTACTCATTTGTTTTCCTGTGGCATCAAACATCCACCGCTCTAAAGTTCCTCTGGTTTACTAATTCTATAGGATTCAACTGACATGTCACTTCAATTCTATGTTTTTCTCATGTTTTAAGAAAAAAAACCTACATATCAAAGAGGCCCTGGATTTGAAATACTCATATGGGTTTTAGGGGGGGTGTAACGGGCATATTCATTGTCAAGCATCACCACATCAGACAGGCAACAATCATTCGAAAAAGGTAGTTACCGTTTTGGGACAAATTTAGTAGCACAAATGAAGGTCGCTTCACAACAGAACAAATCCGTGATTAAAGAGCAAAGTAGTTGCGTCTCATGCATTGTAACCTGTTTCCAGGGCTCTCTCCGCGTTTTTTCTTTTTCTTTTTGCAACTTCATCGCTAGCTCAGAGGCTGTTTGTCCTGGTTCTGGCAAGACAAGTGGTTGCTGGAGCATCTCCAACAGGCGCCCAAAAAGAGTTTCGCGCACTAAAAATTTGTTTTCTGGGTGCCGGACAGCTCCAGCAGAAGCTGTAGCGCTAAAAGTTTTTGGGCGCGCACTGAAAAACGCTATTGCGCGCAGCATTTTTTGGGCGCTGGATTGTGCGCGCTTCACAATTTGCACTGTCTGCTTTTTGGACGTACGTTTTTGGGCGCCTGCTAAAGTAAAGTTTGTTCCGACACATTAAAAATGCTAAAATGGCGCGCTATGACTTTTATTGGGCGCGAAATTTTTGTGCGGCCGTTGGAGATGCTCTAAAGGACAAGGCAACCAGGGATAAATGCAAGAAGATGGGCACTTGCCCTCGACCTGACATTTGAAGTAGATGTCATCCGGAAGCAAAGACTAGAAGGATGACCTCATAGGATAGGCGTGCGAGGATGGTGTTGCTTGGTGTCATAGTTGTTGTATTCTCTTTGGGGGTACCTTTGCGAGCTGGGAATCCATTCTTTGGAGGTTATCGGGTGTAGCATGTTAGGAGCTTATGGAGGTCTGTTTATGGACTGGTGAGTGTTCATACTTTGGAAGTAGTTTGCATGTGGTTATATTTGTCTCAGTCTGCACTACTTTTTTCGTCAATAAACTGTCAAATTTCTCTACTCAGTTAATGTACGAGACAAATTTGTTTTCAGGGATCTCTTCACAGAAAAATACATATAATGTTATGGTCAGCTCACATGCCGCTTGTCCTGGTTGTGACAAGGTGATTTGTTGCCTCCTAGAGGAGAAGGTATCAAAGGGAAATGCAAGAATGTGGGTGTTTGTCTTCGACCCGACATCATGAAAGAGAAACCATCCGTAAGCAAAGATAAGAACAGTGGCGCTATGGATAGCCGTCCGCGGCTGCTCGATGGATGCACCGTCGATATTGTGTTTTTTGATGTCATGATCGTTGTGTTTTTTTTTGGGGTACCTTTGCAAACTCGGGGTCCATGTGTCCGGGCTTTACGGGTGTAGTACGTTGAGATCTTACGAAGATCTGCTTGTGCGGTGGTGAGTGTTCATGCTTTGGAAGTACTCCCCATTCCAAAATGTAAGGTGTATATTTTTTTTACAGTTGAGCATGTGCATGTTTGACCTTGTTTATAAAAAAATATCTACGGTGCCAAGTATGATTAGATCCATCACAAAAAGTATTTCATATTTCGTTTATGTGTATTGTAGATGTTTATATATTTTTCTATGATGTTGGCCAAACATATAGTATAAATTTGACTTGTACAAAAACTGATCTTATATTCCAGAACGGAGGGGGTAGTTGGCAAGTGGTCATGTTTGTATTGATTTTCATCGCTTTTTCCATCTTCTACTTTATTAATGTATATACGAGTCAAATATTTTCCCTCCGTTTCCAGGAGAAATATGACTAACTAAATTAATCAAGATTACCAGGATTTTGCTTAGGTTTAGGATGAAAGTTCTTTGGGGGATATCACCGTTTTGGATCCATGATGATAAGTTGTCATATGCGTGCATTATTGCTTGAATACTCACATCCTCAGTACATGTCACAGTTGTAGTTTGTGCCCAGCCAGTGCTGCAATTCCTCTTTTTCTTGTTTCTGAACAGGCGGTGTTGCGATTTCTGAACCGATAGGCCTGTACGCGGTGCGGCAACAGTGGTAGCAACGCCTCTGGGAAGATCACACGCAAGAAACAGAGCATTTCAAACAAAGCAGATCATCCTATACACAGTACTGCTACTACGTATCCTTACAAATTGCACCATAGTAAATTACACCAAGGTCGAACAGGTGGACGTGTCAGGGTCGAACAGCGCGGGAAGCAGGTACTTCCTCCCGTTGGCCCCGTTGGCATTGTAGCTCGCCCCGGTCGTGGCGTCCACCGCCAGGTTCCCGGCGTAGCCGGGGTACGCGCCGCTGCCGTAGACCCCCGGGCACGCCGTCGCGGCCTCCAGCGGCGCCTCCCTGGGGCCCTGGTAGAACCCGTCCCCGAACGGGTTGGTGACCGCGCCCGCGACCATGCTGGCGACGTTCATCACCATGCCGTCCATCCCGACGTCGCCGCTGGGCGGCACCAGCGCCGGCGCCTGGGGCCCGTACACCGGCTTGTGGAACGGCCACGCGCACTGCCCGGGGCACTGCGAGGCGGAGTTGCCGACCCACACGTACGCGGTGCGGGCCGCGGCGTCGGAGCCGTGCAGGCCGCACCGGCTCCGGCAGAAGCCCTCCACGGCCACGTCCTCCGCGGTGAGCACCAGCGCGATCCCGCCCTTCCGGGGCTTGGCGCTCGCCGCCAGCGCCGCGAGCTGGGGCAGCTTGAGGCTCTTCCCGAGCGAGCACCGCTCGTCGGAGACCTGCCCGGCGAGCGCCACCTGCGTCGCGCGCTTGGCGTTGGCGCCCTTGGCCTTGGAGAGGTAGAGCTGGTGGATGGTGTTCCACCACTGAGAGACGGACGGGGTCGGCGCCGGCGAGGCGGTGGTGAGCGAGAGGAGGAAGTCGGAGACGACGGCCTTCTGCGCGGGCGTGAAGCGGCCGTACCAGAGCACGGAGACCGGGATGGCGCCCTGCAGCACGGCGCCGTTGTGGTACGTGAGGAGCTCGCTGGGGTCCGGCTTGTACAGCTCCATGAGCCTCCTGGCCCCCAGCCCCAGTGAGCCGTGCGCGAGGCTCAGCAGCAGCACCGAAACCAGTGCAACTGCAACGTGGCTCGTGTACGAGAAGCCGGCCATTTTCTCTCGGTGGCTTGGAGCTAGTGTAGCTCTGCTGAATGCTGATGATCTTTTAGCGGAAGTGGTGCACTACGTGTTTGGGTGTGGTTTAGTGAGCGGCGACGGGGTCGGGTATTTATAGGTGCGATCGTTCTCCGCGTGGAAATGGAATGGCACGTCGGGGTTTCGTGCACCCTTCGTGCCCAATGGCCATACGGCCCATGCTTTTGTGTTGCCGCCTTTGTTTCCGCTTCCGGTTCGTGTGGCTTCGGGGTTTTGGGTTGACTCGGTGGGAGGCAGCTGGATGATTCTGTGTGGACCGAGGGCGACGCCCCGCCGATTGTATTGTCTTTTCCTCGCACGCCAGACACCGGCCGTGCATGCAGGTTTGGCCGAGTGCTTCCTCTTCACACACAGATCATGAGCTCAATTATGCAAGGCTTGCTAGTACGCCACGCGTAGTGCACTGATCAAGGCTGATCTGTGTGTTAGCTAAATACTTCTACAGCGATAAAGTCTGTACCGCAACTAGTCCTGGCCACCAAGTGCAAAAAATGCCCATGTACGTATGTCTGTCAACTGGAAGGCAAATGTCTCGAATTCCCGCATCTTTCACAGCACGAGAGTAAAACACGTATGAAAGCATCTCCAGTCACGTCCCCAACAGGTCACAGGCCTTTTTTTAGCGCCGACGTCTAAAAATCCGGCCAGTCGCACCCCAGAAGCCTATTTTTTGTCAGGTTGGATTGAAATTGGCGTCGGCGGATCCAGGCCGAACCCGGCGCGCTGGAGGCGCACGGGGGCGCGGGAGCAATCGAATTTGGCGCGAAAGAAAGGCGGGCTCGCCGAGTCAGCGACCCACGCGCCTCGTCGTCCTCACAGCCTCGGTTTCCCGCGGGGAATCAATGCCAAGGCTGCCCGTCGGTCAGCCTTCCATTGATTCCTCACATGCGGCGCGGGCGCGGCGAAGACCCACCTCCCACCACGTGTACACACGACGCCCACCCTCGGCTGCTATATAAGCAGCGCGTCCCCCTCGCCTGAGGCCGCACCCCACCCACAGTCGCCAATCTCCCGCCGTCGAACTCTCTCCCCGTGCGCTGACGCCGTCGAGCTCTCTCCCCGTTCCTCCCCTCTCATCTTTTCAAGCCGCGCCGATGGGCGAGAGGTTCCCTGGCGATGGGGCGGCGGCCAATGGCTTCAGCCGCCGCTCGCTGCACGAGTGGGAGGCGTACCTCCTGTTCGAGGCCAACGCGCCGGCATCACCGGACATGCGCGCGCCGGGGTGGTGGAGGCTCAGTGCCGGTGGCATTCCCATCCCCCCGCTGCCCGACGTCGACGTGCACCCCGACTACTTCGCCGATGAGATTGCCCGCGTGCGGGTGTCGCTGACGGAGGAGCAGCGGGCCCTCCCGCACTACGCTGTCGGCAATCACGAGGCCTCGGCGGCGTACTTCCAGCATCGACAGGCGCAGCGGCTGGCCTCCACCAATGGGGCACCGGTGGTGCGGCGGTCGAAGAACAGCGAGAGCCGCCGCCTGTGGTGGGGTGCCCCCGGCTGCACTCTCCTCGCCGTCCTCCAGCACCTCGAGGGCGGCAACGACTCGCCATTGACGTACCCTCCTGCCCCGGTTCCTCGCCGGAGCGGCGACCAATGGATGCCCCGCCGGACCGGCTCCTCCTCTTCCTCCTCCCGCTCATCCGGCTCGTCCATGTTGCTCGGCGTCAAGGCCGAGCCCGCGGAGACCGCCGAGACGCCGCTCGGCCGGCGCACCCGCAACGAGGGCGGGCGCGCCTCCTCCTCTGCGGCTCTTCCCCGCTTCGTCAAGCCGGAGACGGAGCCGGGCCTCGCCGTCATGAAGACGGAGCCAGGGCTCGCCGACGTGAAGGCGGAGCCAGGGCTCGACGATGCGGCAGCATTGAAGTGGGCGCGTGAAGACTGGGCGCGGGCGGAACTGGAGCGCCAGCGCCGTGCCCTGGAGCAGTTCTTCGCTCGGCGCCGTGGCCACGACGAGGGAGGCGTCGTCGTCCTCGACAATGATAGCGGCGACGCTGCCTCCGCCTACGCCGGTCCGCTAGGGCGAACCCGGCCAGGGGTCCAGCAGTGGCGTCTGCGTCAAGGAGGAGAAGAAGGACGACGACAACAGCGGCGACGGCGACCTCGCCCCTCTCAGCGCGTTTTCAGCCTGTAGTCGCGGCCTTGTTTTGTTATTTTAAGTACTTTATCTATGTAAAAAAACTATTTCAATTCGCTGAGATAATGTAATGTTTCGCCGAATATTTGTCCCGTTCGCCGAATTTTAGACAAGTATAACTGTTCAAAAAATTTAAAAACAACCGCCTGGGGCCGACCCTGGGGGCGTCGGCTGGTAACCAGATCCCCCGAGGCCGATTTTTAGCGCCGGTTCGCCCCCAGCCACCGATTTTTCGAGCCGCCTGTGGGCCAACGGCTCGAGATGCTCATCGCAATTTGCGATATCGTTAGCAATTCGACACCGCTTTTTATAAATTACATAAAAGACCAATGACCAAGCGATGAGCGTGTTTTGACCCGATTACGACAATTGAGGGCCCACCTACCGGGCTGACATGGCAAACAGGTGATGGTGCAGCAAGACGGTTGTTAATGGCTCGGTCGGACGCACCCGTTTGGTTGATGTGGGACCAATTCCAGCGCTGAATCGTCGCGTCATTGGCATCATCGTTTCTGCGAATGATGGTGAGAACATGGACGACTTTGGCTCAAACGGAAGGCCATCCTTGCATTCTACTCGCTTTGTCAGGGTTGGGGTTGGGCCTAAGGGCTACGATTTTGGTGCTTTTCGATCTGGAGCTTTGTTTTGAACCCAATCCCTTCGATTTGACTTACCTTTTTGTCATTTTAAGGCCCCTAACACCATTGGAGACTCGAATTTTGAAGGCATTGAGGAGGATGTCGCTATTTTGTGCTACCACAACTCCAGGGTGAAGAGGTTGCTTGCCTTCAAAGCAGTTGCACATCTAGGGGTGGGGTGGTGGGGGCAATGGGCCCCACGAACAAATTTGCATAACTTTTTTTACTAGTGCATTCGTATGTATATTCAGTACTTTATTAACTATTTGTAATGTGTTTTGACAAAAAAAATGCTACCCTTTGTAATGTTGCCCCCACATTGATCAAATTTTAGAGCTGCCACTGCTTCAAAGGCAGACCCAATTGCTGGAGGTTTCATGAATGTGCAGAGAATGTAAGAATTTTTTTGCTATTAATAGTGTTGTTAATTTGTTCACATCCACTCTTATGAATTGTGTGTGGGGATGGTGGTGTAGTTCTTACCATAGCTTCATGAAGTGTTCTTTGTTCGTGTTTTTGCACATAGACTGCTAACAAAGTATTAAATTTTGCACGTAGATATTGAACATATGTTCAGTTTTTGTTTCCAAAATGTCCTATGTTAATATATCATAATGTCATTGTGTTCATAGTTAAAATAGAGTGTGTTATCAAGCAAATCATCTATTAATGAAACACATATGTTCGACAAGATATTTTATGAACAAGAGAAGCATGTGCATCAAATAAACTACAATAATATATTGTATGGTGACAGTAAGGGCGTGGAGAAGGAGATGAAGAAGAAGCAACTTAGTATCAATGGTGTGAAGAACACCAATTGGCTCAAGTGGTGTGATCAGAAATCTAAATAAGGAGATGAATGGGTGGAGGAGGAGAGGGATGTGATGAAAAAGGAGATGTTAAAGGTGAAGAAGGAGAAGGATGATCTCACGAAGGATAGGGATGAGCTCAACAAGGAGAGGAAGAAGTTGAAGTATGTAATTGTTGACCTGCTCAACGTCGGGGAAGTTCACAAGGTCAAGGTGAAGAACATCAAGAGGATTTCTGATGAGCATTATGTCATTGAGTTGAATGGCTGAGACTTAGATGTGTGAGAACTACATATTTACGTATGTTGCTATCTAGCTAATTTGTTCATAGTATATTTCTATGTACCTATGTTCCTAAGACTATGTTTCTATGGTATTGTTTTCTACTCCCTCTTTAAATAAAGATAAGATTGTTTAGATCACTAAAGTAGTGAACTAAACGATCTTATATTTCTTTACACATGGATCTTTAGTTATATAAATGATCATATATTTATTTACAGAGGGGGTACCTCTGTAGTTTGAAGACTGGTGATGTCATGATCTTATGTCTATTGTTGCGAACTGATGAAGCTATCTATTGTGATACACTCTATATTGTGCTATGATTTGATGAAGTTGTGATGCTATGTTGTGATCTATGTGATATACATGATGAGTAGTGATGTACCCGAGGTACGTTGTCATCGAGGACTCGATGAGCCTAGATTCATCATAACCCTAGGGTAATCGTCGTTGACGACTCGAGGACCCTAGCTTCGTCATAACCTAGGTTCACCGTCGTCGAACTGATGGCCATAGATTCATCATAACCCTGCATTGTCTACCACTATCAAGATAGAGTTATCAAGATCACATTATTGACATCATCATGATAGAATCATCAAGATCACATTATCGACATCATCAAGACAGATCATCAAGATGACATAACAAATAAAGTAGTTCTTCAACCAACCATTACCTAATTATTTTAATCTCATAGTACACATGCACACACCAACATAATTCATCAAGCACATACCACACTGTTCACACAAACAAATACCAAACAGTTCATTTCGCGCAAGCCACATAGTTCACACAGTTCAGAGGCACACAAAATACTCAACAATTCAACTATTCTTTTCAGGCATATCATTACCGTAAAGCTTATTGTCGCGTGAACAACCATCTTTGATGTTGCCTTTCTCAACCTCTTTGCAGGACCCTAACCATCTACAACACCAAAAGTTGCTCTGGGAGCAGAAAAGGCCTTTCCCTTAGTGCTATGTGTTAGGACCAAGAGTATATCGACCGGAGGGGGGGTGAGTGGGAGATTCAAAAATTCTTTCAAATGTTTTGAACTGATCCCAAACACAACAACGAAAAAATTGATCGGTAGATGTAAAATTAATCAAGCTCATTACTAAGGAACAAAACCTTCAAGGTAGTATGCGACAATGGTTGAAGCGTAGGATACAATAGGCTTGATGATGATGATGGTAATGCAGCATGCCAACAAAACTAATATCATGACAGAGAGCTAGAGATGAGTTGCGAAGGATAACTACGAAGAAGAACAATACTGATGAAAAAGATCACAACACGTAGGATAAGACTAAGCAAGCATGACAAAATGAAGAGGGATCAATAAAGTGAGCAGTGATTGATAATAAACACAACGAGAGTGAATGCGAGAGATATGCAACATAACACAACTAATCAATTATCTATCATCGCAGAGCACATATAATGACTGCTGAAAGTAATGCAGTGAAGTAAATAGAACCAGTGGTGCTCGATGGCGACCGAGAGATTTTATAGACCAGATCACCCTTCTGCCAAAGGGCTATGTCTGGTTGGAGGGGTTGTGACTTAACACGGAAGATAAACTCTCTTCACCCTATTCTCCCTCAACTCGAAGCTAATCAGACTTTAGTTGATTTCACTCGTGGTAGATTCTTGTCCGCGATCTCCAAACCTTCGGCCGACCTTCGTGAACCATAGTCACTCTTGGTTGCTGAAGATCTAGCTCGGTGAAGACAACAACTCTTCAACACTCGAGCCGAAACCTATCCGTCTAGAGAGTGTGCAGCTCTCAAGAGCAATAGGTACAAGAACTCTAACTTATAACTATTGTGATGCTAAACCACCGTCTATGTTTGGGATATAGATTTTCTCTAGGTGGATCTTAAAGTCAAATCACTTGGAGTGGGGGTGCTCAAATCAATCTTCTCCAGAATCTTAAGCGGATCAGCCACCGGACAATGCCGGTGCAGGGTGCTATTTATAGTCGCAGGCTTTCCTGATCATGGTGTACGGTTAAAGCAGGAGACATGGGTCTTGAAGAAGAGGCGGTTGCTTTTGATCTTATTGTAGGGGACGAAGTAGGAGACCATAGTGTTGCATATGAGGCGGCATGAACCCGTGTTGTTGCACATGTAGTATATTTTGCCCTTTGTGGTGCATAGGAGGCATCTGGAGCACTTGGTGATGCGCATGCAACATGTTTTTCCCTTGGAGGAAAAACTAGTTCCAGCTATTGGGAGAAATCTATCAGGACAGATGCGAGAAGGATAACTAAGTAGTTATAGATGAATAAAATGTGAACGTACTCATTTGTAAAGAACTAATCACAGATAACAATCACGGAAAGCAACAACTCAAACAAGACAAGTGATAACCCACAAGTATAGGGGATAGTTGTAGCCTCTTTTGATAAGTAAGAGTGTCGAACCCAACGAGGAGCTAAAGGTAGAACAAATATTCCCTCAAGTTCTATCGACCACCGATACAACTCTACGCACGCTTGACGTTCGCTTTACCTAGAACAAGTATGAAACTAGAAGTACTTTGTAGGTATTGTTGGATAGGTTTGAAAAAAAAGAGCATGTAAATAAAAGCTAGGGGCTGTTTAGATAAAGAAACAATAAAAGTAAATATAGCGAGTGTGGAAAACTGGTGGTAGGAGTTGTGGAATTGTCCCTAGGCAACTGACTATGTTACTAGACCGGTAATACTATTGCAATTCTATTTGAGGGAGAGGCATAAGCTAACATACTTTTCGCTACTTGGATCATATGCACTTATGATTGGAACTCTAGCAAGCATCCGAACTACTAAAGATTCATTAAGGTAAAACCCAACCATAGCATTAAGGCATCAAGTCCCCTTTTATCCCATACGTAAACAACCTACTTACTTGGGTCTGTGCTTCTGTCACTCACGCCACCCACCATAAGCAAATCATGAACATATTGCAAACCCTGCAGCGAGGATCCCTCACGCTTGCGCGACACGGAGAGCACCATAGGACAACACCAATAATAAAACATGCAACTCAAACCAATCATAGCAATTCATCAATCACCGATAGGACAATAGAAATCTACTCAGACATCATAGGATGGCAACACATCATTGGATAATAATATGAAGCATAAAGCACCATGTTCAACTAGAGGGTACAGCGGGTTGCGGGAGAGTGGACCGCTGGATATAGAAGGGGGAAGGTGATGGAGATGTTGGTGAAGATGACGGCGGTGTTGGTGAAGATCGCGATGATGATGATGGCCCCCGGCAGCGCTCCGGCGTCACCGGAAGCAAGGCGGAGAGAGGCCCCCTTCTTCTTCTTCCTTGACCTCCTCCCTAGATGGGAGAAGGGTTTCCCCTCTGGTCCTTGGCTCCCATGGCTTGGGAGGGGCGAGAGCCCCTCCGAGATTGGATCTATCTCTCTGTTTCTCTCCATCTCTGCGTTCCCTGATTCTACCCCCTCACCGTTTCTTAAATATTCGGAGATCCGTAACTCCAATTGGGGTGAATCTTTCACCCATATATTTCTCATAAAATTAGCTTTATTGCGCCAAAATAAGAGCGTCAACCGCCTTATGGGTGGACCACGAGGGTCAGGGGCGCGCCTGGGGGGTAGGGCGCGCCCCTACCTCGTGACCACCCCGGACACCGTTTCACGTTGATTTCACTTCCCAAAAATCATAAATATTCCAAAAAAAATCTCCATCCGTTTTTATCCGGTTTGGACTCCGTTTGATATTGGGTTTCTGCGAAACAAAAAAAATGCAACAGACAGGAACTGGCACTGGGCACTGGATCAATATGTTAGTCCCAAAAATAATATAAAAAGTTGCCAAAAAGTATATGGAAGTTGTAGAATATTGGCATGGAACAATCAAAAATTATAGATACGACGGAGACGTATCAATAAGTACCAAAAGAAATGCTAGCTAAGTAAGAACCAATGTTGATCGATGGTGACAAGTAATTTGTTCAACCAGTTCACACATCTGCCAAAGTGCTACGCCTAGTTGGAGGGACATGTGATTAAGGATATGAGAAATTCTCTCTCCGTCATATTCTCTTCAACGTGCAGTTCCTCGAATTTCAGTTGATTTACTTTCGATAGAATACTCAAGGCAACCTCCACACTTTCAAAAACAAAGTCCTCAGAAAACCACAACCACACTTGGTTGCTCAGATCGACACCTATCCATCTAGTGAGTGTGCAACTCACAAAGAGTAATAGGTCACTGGTTTGCATCAACTTAGTTATGTGTGATGCTCAATCACTTAACTAAACTGCATGGTATCTCGCGCATTGCTGCAGGAATCGGTTGGAATACATTTCAATGGGATTTGATTGTGTGGAATATAAATATTTATACCAACAACATGTGAAGCTAAATTTAAAAAAACATATGACTTAATTTTTTTATTATGCATAATTGTAAAATATTAATTGAATGCATTGTTGCATGTGGTGGTGGGTCTTTTACCATGCATGGTTGCGTGTTGTGGTGGGCCTTATCCCATCCATAATTGCATGATGATGTGGCATGCTTGCATGTTGAGATAATAAGTTACTTCTGATCACTCTCTTAGGCACTCTCTCTCTCTCTCTCTCAGTTTACAGGGCGTGCGCGTACCCCTAGGTCGTCAATTTGATCGACCTAATACAAGTTATATATTACAAAAAATATACCAATATAAAATTCAGATGTTTTATTTTAAAATCGTATATTTTTTGTGTTATATAGTTTATATTAGGGTGATAAAATTGGCAACCTAGGTATGGAGGGAGTATATCTAATTCAAGCTATGAGTTTGCTCTCGGTGAAATCTCTCAAAAGAGGACTGCTCTGACAAAATCTTGTCAATTCAACGAGCAACCAACTAGTGATGGTTGGGGTTGGGTGGCTATTTATATCCAACTAGGGGAGGTTGGGGCTGGGTGGCTATTTACAGTTGAAGCCATCCCGAGTGTGAGATGACCAATCAAGGCATGTGCCTCGCAACAGTCAACCAACACGTGACCAATGCTACCTCTTGAGCATGCATTGGTTTTTCCCTTGAAGAGGAAAGGGTGATGCAGCAAAGTAGCGTAAGTATTTCCCTCAGTTTTTGAGAACCAAGGTATCAATCTAGTAGGAGGCTCCTCAAAAGTCCCACACACCTACACAAACAAACAAGAACCTCGCAACCAACGCGATAGAGGGGTTGTCAATCCCTTCACAGTAACTTGCGAAAGTGAGATCTGATAGAGATAATAAGATAAGATAAATATTTTTGGTATTTTTATGATATAGATTGGAAAATATAAGATGCAAATAAAAGTAGATAGAAAACTTGTATGATAAAAGATAGACCCGGGGGCCATAGGTTTCACTAGTGGCTTCTCTCAAGATAGCATAAGTATTACGGTGGGTGAACAAATTACTCTCGAGCAATTGATATAAAAGTGCATAGTTATGAGAATATCTAGGCATGATCATGTATATAGGCATCACGTCCGCAACAAGTAGACCGACTCATGCCTGCATCTACTACTATTACTCCACACATCGACCGACTCCTGCCTGCATCTAGAGTATTAAGTTCATAAGAACAGAGTAACGCATTAAGCAAGATGACATGATGTAGAGGGATAAACTCAAGCAATATGATATAAACCCCATCATTTTATCCTCGATGGCAACAATACAATACGTGCCTTGCTGTCCCTGCTGTCACTGGGAAAGGACACCGCAAGATTGAACCCAAAGCTAAGCACTTCTCCCATTGCAAGAAAGATCAATCTAGTAGGCCAAACCAAACTGATAATTCGAAGAGACTTGCAAAGATAACCAATCATACATAAAAGAATTCAGAGGAGATTCAAATATTTCTCATAGATAAACTTGATCATAAACCCATAATTCATCGGATCTCGAAAAACACACCGCAAAAAGAGTTACATCGAATAGATCTCCAAGAAGAGGAAGGAGAACTTTGTATTGAGATTCAAAGAGAGAGAAGAAGCCATCTAGCTAATAATTATGGACCCGAAGGTCTGTGGTAAACTACTCACAACTCATAGGAGAGGCCTTGGAGATGATGTAGAGGCCCTCCGTGGTCGATTCCCCCTCCGGTGGAGCACCGGCAAAGGCTCCAAGATGGGATCTCGCGGATACAGAAGGTTGTGGCAGTGGAAATAATTTTTCGTGGTGCTCTTAGATGTTTTCGGGGTCCATGGATATATATAGGAGGAAGAAGTAGGTCGGTTGACGCTCGAGGGGCCCACGAGGGTGGGGGCGCGCCCACCCTTGCTCCCGAAGGTTTCATTCCATTTGGACTCCGTTTGATATTCCTTTCCTTTGAAACACTGAAATAGGCAAAAAAACAGCAATTCGGGCTGGGCCTCCGGTTAGTAGGTTAGTCCCAAAAATGACATAAAAGTGTAGAGTAAAGCCCATAAACATCCAAAACGGGTAATATAATAGCATGGAACAATAAAAAATTATAGATACATTGGAGACGTATCAAGCATCCCCAAGCTTAATTCCTGCTCGTCCTCGAGTAGGTAAATGATAAAAACAGAATTTTTGATGTGGAATGCTACCTAGCATAATTCTCAATGTAATTTTGTTTATTGTGGCATGATTGTTCAGATCCAAATGATTCAAGATAAAAGCTTATAAAACGTAAAAATAGTAATACTTGAAGCATACTAACAAATAATCATGTCTTATCAAAATATCATAGCCAATGAAAGATTATCCCTCCAAAATCATATAGTTAGGCCATGCTTCATTCTCATGACACAAAATACTCCCATCATGCACAACCCCGGTTTCAACCAAGCAATTAGTTCATACTTTTTAACGCGCTTCAACTTTTTTTAACTCTTACGCAATACATGAGCGCAAGCCATGGACATAGCACTATATGTGGTATATGGTGGTGGTTATGAAGACAAAAAGGGAGAAGATAGTCTCACATCAACTAGGCGTATCAACGGGCTATAGAGATGCCCATTAATAGATATCAATGTGAGTGAGTAGGGATTGCCATGCAACGGATGCACTAGAGCTATAAATATATGAAAGCTCAACAAAATAAACTAAGTGGGTGTGCATCCAACTTGCTTGCTCACGAAGACCTAGGGCCTTTTGAGGAAGCCCATCATTGGAATATACAAGCCAAGTTCTATAATGAAAAATTCCCACTAGTATATGAAAGTGACAACATAGGAGACTCTCTATCATGAAGATCATGGTGCTACTTTGAAGCACAAGTGTGGAAAAAAGATAGTAGCATTGTCCCTTCTCTCTTTTCTCTCATTTTTTTTATTTGGTGGGCTTCTTTGGCCTCTCTTTTTTTGTATGGGCTTCTTTGGCCTCTTTTATTTTTATAAAGTCCGAAGTCTCATCCCGACTTGTGGGGGAATCCTAGTCTTCATCATCCTTTCCTCACTTGGGATAATGCTCTAATAATGAAGATCGTCACACTTTTATTGCTTTACAACTCAAGAATTACAACTCAATACTTAGAACAAAATATGACTCTATGTGAATGCCTCCGGCGGTGTACCGGG
Organism: Triticum aestivum; assembly: GCF_018294505.1. Taxonomy (NCBI): domain Eukaryota; kingdom Viridiplantae; phylum Streptophyta; class Magnoliopsida; order Poales; family Poaceae; genus Triticum; species Triticum aestivum. The sequence goes on along the minus strand of NC_057810.1, from coordinate 619,873,299 downwards.
ATATGCAATAAATCAAGAGTGACATGTATGAAAAAATTATGAAGGTGGCTTTGCCACAAATACGATCTCAACTACATGATCATGCAAAGAGAAATATGACAATGATGGAGCGTGTCATAATAAACGGAACGGTGGAAAGTTGCATGGCAATATATCTCAGAATGACTATAGAAATGCCATAATAGGTAGGTATGGTGGCTTTTTTAGGAAGGTAAATAATGGGTGCATGATACCGGCGAAGGTTGCGCGGCATAATAAAGGATAGCAAAGTGGAAGGGTAAGTGTGCGTATATCCATGGACTCACATTAGTCATAAAGAACTCATATACTTATTGCAAAAGTCTATCTGCCCTCGAAGCAAAGTACTACTACACATGCTCCTAGGGGAAGGGTTGGTAGGAGTTAACCATCGCGCGATCCCGACCTCCACTCATAAGGAAAGCAATTAAAAGAGCACCCCATGCAACAAATTTGTCACACAACTTTTACCATACGTGCATGCTACGAGACTTGCCAACTTTAACACAATTATTTCTCAATTTCATAATTACCCAACTGGCGTGACTCTAACATCACCACCTTTATATCTCAAAACAATTATCAAGCATCAAATTGATCATAGTATTTAATGCACTTTCTATGATAGTTTTTATTATACCCAACTTGGATGCTCATCATTCTAGGACCAAATTTATAACCATAGCAAATACCATGCTGTTCTAAAAGACTCTCAAAATAATATAAGTGAAGCATGAGAGATCAACAATTTCTTCAAAATAAAGCCACCGCTGTGCTCTAGAAAATATAAGTGAAGCACATAGAGCAAAACTATCTAGTTCAAAAGATATAAGTGAAGCACATAGAGTATTCTAATAAATTCTAAATCATGTGGGTCTCTCCCAAAAGATGTGTACAGCAAGGATGATTGTGGTAAACTAAAAAGCAAAGACTCATATCATACAAGATGCTCCAAGCAAAACACATATCATATGGCGAATAAAAATATAGCTCCAAGTAAAGTTACCGATAGACGAAGACGAAAGAGGGGATGCCTTCCGGGGCATCCCCAAGCTTAGGATTTTGGTTGTCCTTGAATATCTTGGGGTGCCATGGGCATCCCCAAGCTTAGACTTTTGCCACTCCTCATTCCATAGTCCATCAAATCTTTACCCAAAACTTGAAAACTTCACAACACAAAACTCAACAGGAAATCTCATAAGCTCCGTTAGTGCAAGAAAGAAAAACCACCACATAAGGTACTGTAATGAACTCATTCTTTATTTATATTGGTGTTATACCTACTGTATTACAACTTCTCTATGGTTCATAGCCCCCGATATAGCCATAGATGCATCAAAATAAGCAAACAACACACGAAAAACAGAATCTGTCAAAAATCTGTAGCAATCTGTAACTTTTGAATACTTCTGGAACTCCAAAAATCCTACCAAAATAGGACGTCCTAGGAAATTTGTCTATTGATCTACAGCAAAAAGAATCAACACAGAAGCATGTTTCTGTGATTTATTGAATTTGTTCTCGTGCGTGCAAAGTTTCTGTTTTTTAGCAGAGTTAAATTAATTATCACCGTAAGTTACCCTATAGGTTCTACTTGTCACAAACACTAAGTAAAACATAAAACCACATCTAACCAGAGGCTAGATTATTTACTTATTGAATAACAGCAAGGAAAAATATTGGGTTGTCTCCCAACAAGCGCTTTTCTTTAAAGCCTTTTTAGCTAGGCATTGAGATTTCAATGATGCTCACATGAAAGACAAGAATTGAAGCATAAAGAGAGCATCATAAAACATGTGACAAACACACTTAAGTCTAACATACTTCCTATGCATAGGTTTTTTATAAGCAAACAAATTATCAAGGGAAGCAAAAACTAGCATATGCAAGGAAGAAGACGATAGCAATCTCAATATGAAGAGAGGTAATTTAGTAACATGAAAATTTCTACAACCATATTTTCCTCTCTCATAATAATTACATGTAGGATCATAGGCAAATTCAACAAAATAGCTATCACATAATATATTCTCAACACGATCCACATGCATGTGAAGTTGACACTCTTCCAAAATAGTGGGATTATCATTAACTAAAGTCATGACCTCTCCGAACCCACTTCTATAAAAAATATCATAAGATTGAACATACTCCAAATATGTGGGATCTAGAGTTGACACTGTTCCAAACCCACTTTCAATATTATTGCAAACACTATTATCAATCTCAAATTCATCATGGGGCTTAAATAAATTTTCAAGATTATAAGAAGAATCACCCCAATCATGATCATTGCAACAAGTAGTAGACATAGCAAAACTAGCATCCCCAAGCTTAGGGTTTTGCATATTATTAGCACAATTGAAATCAAGAAAATTTATAGTAAAATTATTGCAATCATGCTTTTTGTTCAAGGAGTTATCGTGAATCTCTTCATAAATTTCTTCATCATAATTTTCAGATTCACAAATTTCGAGCAAAGCTTCATAAAGATAATCTAGTGCACAAAACTCACTAGCAATTGGTTCATCATAATCGGATCTCTTAAAAAGATTAGCAAGCGGATGAGGATCCATAGATCTTAGGTTCTCTGTTTGGCAATAAATAAACAACTATTCCAACCAAACGAGCAAATGAGCCAAGTAAGACATCAAAGCAAACGAAAAGACGAACAGGAGAAGAGCGAATAAAATGGCAAGGGTGAAGTGGGGGAGAGGAAAACGAGGGGCAAATGGCAAATAATGTAATGCGAGGGAGATGAGTTTGTGATGGGTACTTGGTATGTCTTGACTTGCGCGAAAACCTCCCAAGCAATGGCGCCAGAAATCCTTCTTGCTACCTCTTGACCATGCGTTGGTTTTTCCCTTGAAGAGGAAAGGGTGATGCAGCAAAGTGATACGTGCATTGTGCATCATGCTTTTATATCGACATTTATTGCATTATGGGTTGTTATTACACGTTATGTCACAATACTTATGGCCATTCTCTCTTATTTTACAAGGTTTATCATGAAGAGGGAGAATGTCGGCAGTTGGGATTCTGGCTAGAAAAGGAGCAAATATTGGAAACCTATTCTGCACAGCTCCAAAAGTCCCGCAACTCCACGAAAGTCATTTTTGGATTTAATAAGAATTATTGGGCAAAGAAAGTACTGGAGGGGGCCCACACCCTGGCCAGGAGGGTGGGGGGCGCCCCCCCCCCCTACTGGGTGTGCCCCTGTCTCCTGGGCCCCCTGGTGGCCCACCGGTGCCCATCTTCTGCTATATAAGGTCTTTTACCCTGGAAAAAATCAGAAGCACGCTCACGAGACGAAACTCCGCCGCCACGAGGCAGAACCAATCTAGGGCTCCGGAGGAGCTGTTCTGCCAGGGAAACTTCCCTCCGGGAGGGGGAAATCATCACCATCGTCATCACCAACGATCCTCTCATCGGGAGGGGGTCCATCTCCATCAACATCTTCACCAGCACCATCTCCTCTCAAACCCTAGTTCATCTCTTGTATCCAATCTTGTATTGAAAACCACAAATTGGTACTTGTGGGTTGCTAGTAGTGTTGATTACTCCTTGTAGTTGATGCTAATTGGTTTACTTGGTGGAAGATCATATGTTTAGATCCTTTATGCATATTAATACTCCTCTGATTATGAACATGAATATGCTTTGTGAGTAGTTCCGTTTGTTCTTGAGGACATGGGTGAAGTCTTGCTATTAGTAGTCATGTGAATTTGGTATTCATTCGATATTTTGATGAGATGTATGTTGTCTCTCTTCTAGTGGTGTTATGTTAACGTCGACTACATGACTCTTTGCCATTATTTGGGCCTAGAGGAAGTCATTGGGAAGTAATAAGTAGATGATGGGATGCTAGAGTGACAGAAGCTTAAACCCTAGTTTATGTGTTGCTTTGTAAGGGGCTGATTTGGATCCACTAGTTTCATGCTATGGTTAGGTTTACCTTAATACTTCTTTTGTAGTTGCGGATGCTTGCAATAGGGGTTAATCATAAGTGGGATGCTTGTCCAAGAAAGGGCAGTACCCAAGCACCGGTCCACCCACATATCAAATTATCAAAGTAATGAACGCGAATCATATGAGCGTGATGAAACTAGCTTGACGATAATTCCCATGTGTCCTTGATAACCTACAAGTGTAGGGGATCACAAAAGCTTTCGAGGGTAGAGTATTCAACCCAAATTTATTGATTCGACGCAAGGGGAGCCAAAGAATATTCTTAAGTATTAGCAGTTGAGTTGTCAATTCAACCACACCTGGATAACTTAGTATCTGCAGCAAATTATTTAGTAGCAAAGTAGTACGATAGTAATGGTAACACTGGCAAAAGTAAGATAGCAGTTTTGTAGTAATTGTAACAGTAGCAACAGAAAAGTAAATAAGCGAAACACAATATGTGAAAAGCTCGTAGGCATTGGTCCAGTGATGGATAATTATGTCGGATGCGATTCCTCATGTAATAGTTATAACATAGGGTGACACAGAACTAGCTCCAGTTCATCAATGTAATGTAGGCATGTACTCCGAATATAGTTATACGCGCTTATGGAAAAGAACTTGCATGACATCTTTTGTCCTACCCTCCCGTGGCAGCGGGGTCCTAATGGAAACTAACGGATATTAAGGCCTCCTTTTAATAGAGAACCGGACCAAAGCATTAGCACTTAGTGAATACATGAACTCCTCAAACTACGGTCATCACCGAGAAGTATCCCGATTATTATCACTTCGGGGTTGTCGGATCATAACACATAATAGGTGACTATAGACTTGCAAGATAGGATCAAGAACTCACATATATTCATGAAAACATAATAGGTTCAGATCTGAAATCATGGCACTCGGACCCTAGTGACAAGCATTAAGCATAGCAAAGTCATAGCAACATCAATCTCAGAAAATAGTGGATACTAGGGATCAAACCCTAACAAAACTAACTTGATTACATGGTAAATCTCATCCAACCCATCGCCGTCCAGCAAGCCTACGATGGAATTACTCACGCACGGCGGTGAGCATCATGAAATTGGTGATGGAGGATGGTTGATGATGACGATGACGACAAATCCCCCTCTCCGGAGCCCCGAACGGACTCCAAATCAGCCCTCCCGAGAGGTTTTAGGGCTTGGCCGCGGCTCCATATCGTAAAACGCGATGAAACTTCCTCCCTGTTTTTTCTCTCCATGAAACGGAATATATGTAGTTGGAGTTGAGGTCGGTGGAGCATCAGGGGGCCCACGAGACAGGGGGCGCGCCCAGGGGGAGGGGCGCGCCCCCCATCCTCGTGGACAGGGTGTGGGCCCCTGATGTCTACTACACAACCTTCTTCTTGTAGACGTTGTTGGGCCTGCAAGTGCACAGGTTTGTAGGGCAGTAGAAAATTTCCCTGACCTAAGGTTTATCAATCCGTGGGAGGCGTAGGATAAAGATGGTCTCTCTCAAACAACCCTGCAACCAAATAACAAAGAGTCTCTTGTGTCTCCAACACACCCAATACAATGGTAAATTGTATAGGTGCACTAGTTCGGTGAAGAGATGGTGATACAAGTGCAATATGGATAGTAGATAAAGGTATTTGCAATCTGAAATTATAAAAACAGCAAGGTAACTAATGATAAAAGTGAGCGTAAACGGTATTGCAATGATAGGAAACAAGGCCTAAGGTTCATACTTTTACTAGTGCAAGTTCTCTCAACAATAATAACATAGATAGATCATATAATAATCCCTCAACATGCAATAAAGAGTCACTCCAAAGCCACTAGTAGTGGAGAACAAACGAAGAGATTATGGTAGGGTACGAAACCACCTCAAAGTTATCCTTTCTGTCCTATCTATTCAAGAGTTCGTAGTAAAATAACATGAAGCTATTCTTTCCGCTCAATCTATCATAGAGTTCATACTAGAATAACACCTTAAGACACAAATCAACCAAAACCCTAATGTCACCTAGATACTCCATTGTCACCTCAAGTATCCGTGGGCATGATTATACGATATGTATCACACAATCTCAGATTCATCTATTCAACCAACACAAAGTACTTCAAAGAGTGCCCCAAAGTTTCTACCGAAGAGTCAAGACGAAAACGTGTGCCAACCCCTATGCATAGGTTCATGGGCAAAACCCGCAAGTTGGTCACCAAAACATACATCAAGTGGCACATGATATCCCATTGTCACCATAGATAAGCACGGCAAGACATACATCAAGTGTTCTCAAATCATTAAAGACTCAATCCGATAAGATAACTTCAAGAGGAAAACTCAATTCTTCACAAGAGAGTAGAGGGGGAGAAACATCATAAGATCCTATTATAATAGCAAAGCTCGCGATACATCAAGATCGTGCCATAGAGGGAACACGAGAGAGAACATGAGAGAGAGATCAAACACATAGATACTGGTACATACCCTCAGCCCCGAGGGTGAACTACTCCCTCCTCATCATGGAGAGCGCCGGGATGATGAAGATGGCCACCGGTGATGGGATCCCCCTCCAGCAGGGTGCCGGAACAGGCTCCCGAGAGGTTTTTGGTGGCTACAGAGGCTTGCGGCGGCGGAACTCCCGATCTATCTTGATATTCGAGGTTTTTAGGGTACGAGGGAATATATAGGCGAAAGAAGTCGGTCGGGGGAGCCTCGAGGGGCCCACGAGAGGGTAGGGCACGCCCAGGGGGTGGTCGCCCCCTGTCTCGTGGCCTCCTCGATGATCCCTAGCTTGCACTCCAAGTTCCTGGGATTGGTTCTGTTCCAAAAATAACTTTGCCGAAGGTTTCATTCCGTTTGGACTCCGTTTGATATTCCTTTTCTTCGAAATACCGAAATAGGCAATAAAACAACAATATGGGCTGGGCCTCCGGTTAATAGGTTAGTCCCAAAAGTCATATAAAAGTGTATAATAAAGCCCATAATCATTCAAAACAAATAATAAAATAGCATGAATGCTTCATAATTATAGATACGTTGGAGACGTATCAGCATCCCCAAGCTTAATTCCTGCTTGTCCTCGAGTAGGTAAATGATAAAAGAAAGAATTTATGAAGTGTGAATGCTAGAAGTGCACAAGTTTGAGCAATGATAATTTCAATCACCTTTTCTAGCATGATTATATGTCATAACAGTAGTTCATCTCATAAAACTTTTCATAATCAAGTAACAAGCAATTCACATGTTAAAGCATAGACCATAAACTTTCTTGAAAACTAGCAAACTTCATTCTTAATCATCAAACAATTGCAATTCATCCTATTTTCAGGAAGGGTCTATGTCAGAGCTTTGATTTAGCAAACTTCACATACTCAACTATCATATAGTCTTCTACAATTGCTAACACTCACGCAATACATGTGGTTATGGAGTTTTAATCAGACACAGAGAAAGATAGGGGCTTATAGTGTTGCCTCCAAATGTATTCACCTTTGGGTGATGTCAACAATAATAGTTCGTGCGAACGTACATCCAATTGGCTATATATATATCAGGATCACCCCAACACAAAGTGCTTGCCAAAGGATAAAATGAAAAAAGGAAAGGTGAAGATCACCTTGACTCTTGCATAAAGTAAAAGACATAAAGTAAAAGATAGGCCCTTCGCAGAGGGAAGTAGAGGTTGTCATGCGCTTTTAGGGTTGGATACACAAAATTTTAATGCGAAAGAACGTCACTTTATATTGCCCCTTTTATATGGACCTTTATTATGCAGTCCGTCGCTTTTATTGCTTCCATAACAAGATCATACGAAGCTTATTTTCTCTGCACTAATAAGTCATGCATATTTAGAGAGCAATTTTTATTGGTTGCACCGATGACAACTTACTTGAAGGATCTTACTCAATCCATAGGTAGGTATGGTGGACTCTCTTGGCAAAAACTGGGTTTAAGGAAATTTGGAAGCACAAGTAGTATCTCTACTTGGTGCAAGGAATTTTGGCTAGCATGAGGCGGAAAAGCAAGCTCAACGTGTTTGAATGATCCATGACAATATACCTTAACTGAGATATGAGAAAACATAACCCATTATGTTGTCTTCCTTGTCCAACATCAACTCTTTAGCATGTCATACTTAATGAGTGCTCACAATTATAAAAGATGTCTAAGATAGTATATTTATATGTGAAATCTCTCTTCCTTCAATATTCTTTCATGAATTGTTCAAATGACCAATACAATGCTTGCTAACCGTCAATAAATTTACAACCTCTACTTCTTTAGACGTGAAGTCATTACTCCCCATGGGATAAGCAAATGAAACATATATAAATTCAGATTTATGACATTCAACTCATTCGACCATTTACTCATAGGATATAAGTGAAGCACACGAGTAAATGACAAACTACTCCAAAAAGATATAAGTGAAGATCAATGAGTAGTTAAATAATCATGTAACTATGTGAAGATTCTCCCCCATTTAAGAATTTCAGATATTGGTATTGTATTCAAACAGCAAGCAAAGCAAAACAAAATGACATTGTAAGGATAGCACAACTCATGTGAAGAAGCAAAAACTTAGGTTCAACCGATACTAACCGTTAATTGTTGAAGAGGAAAGGTGGGATGCCTACCGGGGCATCCCCAAGCTTAGATGCTTGAGACTTCCTGAAATATTATCTTGGGGTGCCTTGGGCATCCCCAAGCTTGAGCTTTTATGTCTCCTTAATTCCTCTCATATCACGGTTTCTCTTTTTATCAAAAGCTTCATTCACAACAAACTCAACAAGAACTCGTGAGATAGGTTAGTATAAAACAATGCAAAAACCTCATCATCTTCTACTTTAACGAATCACTAAAATTATTATTCAACATTGCATACTAAATGTCTCTGCATATTTAATACTCCTATCCTCAAATAGAATCATTAAACAAGCAAACATATGCAAACAATGCAACCATAACAGCAATCTGCCAAAACAGTACAGTCTGTAAAGAATGCAAGAGTATCAATACTTCCCTAACTCAAAAAATTGTAAGAAAAATACTACGCTGTAGAATATTTATCATATCTAATTATGCAAAAATATTCTACATTATATCACTCTCTGACTTTTCTAGGGAATTTTTGCAACAGCGGTAAACTTTTTGTTTTCAAACAGCAACATGTATACTGGCAAAATAAGCATGGTAAAGGCTATCCTTGACATTTTTATTGAAAATGAAGATGAAAAACATTATTCTAAATAACATCAAGCAAATACTAACAAAATAAAATGACGCTCCAAGCAAAACACATATCATGTGGCGAATAAAAATATAGCTCCAAGTAAATTAACCGATGAACGAAGACGAAAGAGGGGATGCCTTCCGGGGCATCCCCAAGCTTAGTCTCTTGGTTGTCCTTGGATATTACCTTGGGGTGCCTTGGGCATCCCCAATCTTAGGCTCTTGCCACTCTTTATTCCATATTCCATCGAATTCTTTACCCAAAACTTGAAAACTTCAACCACACAAAACTCAAAACAAAACTCGTAAGCTCCGTTAGTATAAGAAAATAAATCACCACTTTAAGGTACTGTAATGAACTCATTCTTTATTTATATTGGTGTTAAACCTACTGCATTCCAACTGCTCTATGGTTCATACCCTTACATACTAGCCATAGATTCATCAAAATAAGCAAACAACACAATGAAAATAGAAGCTGTCAAAAACAGAACAATCTGTAGTAATCTGTATCAAACGTATACTCCTGGAACCCTAAAAGTTATGAAATAAATTGGTGGACCTGAGGAATTTGTCTATTAATCATATTCAAAAATAATCAACCTAAAATTACTCTCCAGTAAAACATGGCAGCTAATATCGTGAGCGCAAAGTTTCTGTTTTTTACAGAAAGATCATATAGACTTCACCGAAGTCTTCCCAAAGGCTCTACTTGGCACAAACACTAATTAAAACATCAAACCACATCTAACCAGAGGCTAGATGAATTATTTATTACTAAACAGGAACAAAAAGTAATAAACAAAAATAAAGTTGGGTTGCCTCCCAACAAGCGCTATTGTTTAACGCCCCTAGCTAGGCATGATGAAATGATGCTCACATAAAAGATAAGAATTGAAACATAAAGAGAGCATCATGAAGAATATGACTAGCACATTTAAGTCTAACCCACTTCCTATGCATAGGGATTTTGTGAGCAAATAACTTATGGGAACAATAATCAACTAGCATAGGAAGGTAAAACAATCATAGCTTCAAAATTTTCAACACATAGAGAGGAAACTTGACATTATTGCAATTCCTACAAGCATATGTTCCTCCCTCATAATAATTTTCAGTAGCATCATGAATGAATTCAACAATATAACCAGCACCTAAAGCATTCTTTTCATGATCTACAAGCATAGAAAATTTATTGCTCTCCACACAAGCAAATTTATTCTCATCAATAGTAGTGGGAGCAAACTCAACAAAATAACTATCATGTGAAGCATAATCCAATTGAAAACTAAAATCACGATGACAAGTTTCATGGTTATCATTATTCTTAATAGCATACAAGTCATCACAATAATCATCATAGATAGCAACTTTGTTCTCATAATCAATTGGAACCTCTTCCGAAATAGTGGAATCATCACTAAATAAAGTTGACACTCTTCCAAATACACTTTCATATTCATCACAATAAGATTCAATATCCTCCAAAATAGTGGGATCAATACTACCGAAAGTTGACACTCTTCCAAACCCACTTCATCAAAATAATCATCATAAATAGGAGGCATGCTTTCACCAAATAAATATTCTCATCAAAACTTGGGGGACAAAAAATATCATACGCATCAAACGTAGCATCCCCAAGCTTCTGGCTTTGCATATCATTAGCATCATGGATATTCAAGGAATTCATACTAACAACATTGCAATCATCCTCATCATTCAAATATTCAGTGCCAAACATTTAATAGATTTCTTCTTCTAGCACTTGAGCACAATTTTCCTTACCATCAGTCTCACGAAAGATATTAAAAAGATGAAGTGTATGGGACAAACTCAATTAATTTTTTTTGTAGTTTTCTTTTATAGAATAAACTAGTGATAAAACAACAAACAAAAAGATTCGATTGCAATATCTAAAGATATACCTTCAAGCACTCACCTCCCGGGCAACGGCGCCAGAAAAGAGCTTGATGTCTACTACACAACCTTCTTCTTGTAGACGTTGTTGGGCCTGCAAGTGCACAGGTTTGTAGGACAGTAGCAAATTTCCCTCAAGTGGATGACCTAAGGTTTATCAATCTGTGGGAGGCGTAGGATGAAGATGGTCTCTCTCAAACAACCCTGCAACCAAATAACAAAGAGTCTCTTGTGTCCCCAACACACCCAATACAATGGTAAATTGTATAGGTGCACCAGTTTGGCGAAGAGATGGTGATACAAGTGCAATATGGACAGTAGATAAAGGTATTTGTAATCTGAAATTATAAAAACAGCAAGGTAACTAATGATAAAAGTGAGCGTAAACAGTATTGCAATGATAGGAAACAAGGCCTAAGGTTCATACTTTTACTAGTGCAAGTTCTCTCAACAATAATAACATAGATAGATCATATAACAATCCCTCAACATGCAACAAAGAGTCACTCCAAAGCCACTAATAGCGGAGAACAAACGAAGAGATTATGGTAGGGTACGAAACCACCTCAAAGTTATCCTTTTTGTTCTATCTATTCAAGAGTTCGTAGTAAAATAACATGAAGCTATTCTTTCCGCTCAATCTATCATAGAGTTCATACTAGAATAACACCTTAAGACACAAATCAACCAAAACCCTAATGTCACCTAGATACTCCATTGTCACCTCAAGTATCCGTGGGCATGATTATATGATATGTATCACACAATCTCAGATTCGTCTATTCAACCAACACAAAGTACTTCAAAGAGTGCCCCAAAGTTTCTACCGGAGAGTCAAGACAAAAACGTGTGCCAACCCCTATGCATAGGTTCATGGGCAGAACCCGCAAGTTGCTCACCAAAACATACATCAAGTGGCACATGATACCCCATTGTCACCACACACAAGCATGGCAAGACATACATCAAGTGTTCTCAAATCATTAAAGACTCAATCCGATAAGATAACTTCAAGAGGAAAACTCAATTCATCACAAGAGAGTAGAGGGGGAGAAACATCATAAGATCCAACTATAATAGCAAAGCTCGCGATACATCAAGATCGTGCCATAGAGGGAACACGAGAGAGAGAGATCAAACACATAGCTACTGGTACATACCCTCAGCCCCGAGGGTGAACTACTCCCTCCACGTCATGGAGAGCGCCGGGATGATGAAGATGGCCACCGGTGATGGGATCCCTCTCCGGCAGGGTGCCAGAACGGGCTCCCGAGAGGTTTTTGGTGGCTACAGAGGCTTGCGGCGGCGGAACTCCCGATCTATCTTGACATTCGATGTTTTTAGGGTACGAGGGAATATATAGGCGAAAGAAGTCGGTCGGGGGAGCCTCGAGGGGCCCATGAGAGGGTAGGGCACGCCCAGGGGGGCGGGCGCGCGCCCCTGTCTTGTGGCCTCCTCGATGATCCCCTGGCTTGCACTCCAAGTTCCTGGGATTGGTTCTGTTCCGAAAATAACTTTGCCAAAGGTTTCATTCCGTTTGGACTCCGTTTGATATTCCTTTTCTTCAAAATATTGAAACAGGCAATAAAACAACAATATGGGTCGGGCCTCTGGTTAATAGGTTAGTCCCAAAAGTAATATAAAAGTGTATAATAAAGCCCGTAATCATTCAAAACAGATAATAAAATAGCATGAATGCTTCATAAATTATAGATACCTTGGAGACGTATCAGCCCCCTGGCCTTCATCTTTTGCCAGTATTTTTTATATTGTCCAAAAGTTATCTCCGTGGATTTTTAGGTCATTCCGAGAACTTTTGTTTCTGCACAAAAATAACACCATGGCAGTTTTGCTGAAAACAGCGTCAGTTCGGGTTAGTTCCATCCAAATCATGCAAATTAGGGTCCAAAACAAGGGCAAAAGTGTTTGGAAAAGTAGATACGTTGGAGAGGTATCAACTCCCCCAAGCTTAAACCTTTGCTTGTCGTCAAGCAATTCAGTTGACAAACTGAAAGTGATAAAGAAAAACTTTTACAAACTCTGTTTGCTCTTGTTGTTGTAAATATGTAAAGCCAACATTCAAGGTTTCAGCAAAGATTATGAACTAACCATATTCACGATAACACTCAGGTCTCATGTTTAGTCATATCAATGGCATAATCAACTAGCGAGCAATAATAATAAAACTTGGATGACAACACTTTCTGAAAACGATCATAATATGATATAACAAGATGGTATCTCGCTAGCCCTTTCTGAGACCGCAAAACATAAATGCAGAGCACCTTTAAAGATCAAGGACTGACTAAATATTGCAATTCATGGTAAAAGAGATCCAGTTAAGTCATACCCAATATAAGCTAATAGTAATGCATACAAATGACAGTGTGCTCTCCAGCGGGTGCTTTTTAATAAGAAGGTGATGACTCAACATAAAAGTAAATAGATAGGCCCTTCGCAAAGGGAAGCGGGGATTTGTAGAGGTGCGAGAGCTCGATTTTGAAATAGAGAGATAAATAACATTTTAAGCGGCATACTTTCACTGTCAACGCAACAACTATGAGATGGGGATATCTTCCATACTACATGCATTATAGGCGGTTCCCAAACAAAATGGTAAAAGTTTATACTCCCCCACCACCAACAAACATCAATCCATGTCTTGCTCGAAACAACGAGTGCCTCCAACTAACAAAAATCCTGGGGGAGTTTTGTTTAATTATTTCGGTTTACTTTGATCTTTTTGATCATGGGACTGGGCATCCCGGTTACCAGGCATTTTCTCGTGAATGAGGAGTAGAGTCCACTCCTCTTCAGAATAACCCACCTAGCATGGAAGATACAAACAGCCCGAGTTGATACATGAGCTGCTCGAGCATACAAAACATAATTTCATTTGAAGGTTTGGAGTTTGGCACATACAAATTTATTTGGAACGGCAGGTAAATACCGCATATAGGAAGGTATGGTGGACTCATATGGAATAACTTTGGGGTTTATGGAGTTTGGATGCACAAGCAGTATTCCTGCTTAGTACAAGTGAAGGCTAGCAAAAGACTGGGAAGCGACCAACTGAGAGAGCGAAAACAGTCATGAACATGCATTAAAATTAATCAACACCGAGTGCAAGCATGAGTAGGATATAATCCACCATGAACATAAATATCGTGAAGGCTATGTTGATTTTGTTTCAACTACATGCGTGAACATGTGCCAAGTCGAGTCACTTAATTCATTCAAAGGAGGATACCATCTCATCATACCACATCACAATCATTTTAATAGTATGTTGGCACGCAAGGTAAACCATTATAACTCATAGCTAATTAAGCATGGCATAAGCAACTATAATCTCTAAATGTCATTGCAAATATGTCTACTTCATAATAGGTTGAATCAGGAACAATGAACTCATCATATTTACAAAAACAAGAGAGGTCGAGTTCATACCAGCTTCTCTCATCCCAATCATTTCATCGTATATCGTCATTATTGCCTTTCACTTGCACGACCGAATAGTGTGTATAATAATAAGAGTGCTCGTGCATTGGACTAAGCTGGAATCTGCAAGCATTCATTTCAAGAGAGAACACAAAGTAATATGGCTCTAAATTAAATCATCAATCATGCCTATGAGAACCACTAAACATTTTCAATATGGTCTTCTACTCTTGACCCCAAAAGGAAAGAAAAGAAATAAAACTATTTACACCGGAAAGCTCCCAACAAGCAAAAAGAAGAACGAGAAATATTTTTGGGTTTTCTTTTTAATTACTACTACTGCAGGCATGGAAATTAAACTAACTAATTTTTTATTTTTCTTAAATTTTATCAAACACACAATAAGAAAACTAGAAAAAGAATTTAAACTAGCATGGATAGTACAATGAAAGAGTATGAGCACTGACGCTAGAATGAGTGTGTGAACAGAATGTAAAGTCGGTGGGAAATACATACTCCCCCAAGCTTAGGCTTTTGGCCTAAGTTGATCTATGCCCATGGATCGTGGCTACGCTCCCCTGTGTACTGAGGAGTGTCCTCGTACTACCACTGGCTGGCGATCTCCTCAGGATCCCACTGATAAGATGATGGACGATAGGGGTCCAGTGGTGGTTCCGACTCAGGCTCTGGAGTTGATGTCTGGCCTTGGTGCGCGTAAACGGCCTCCGACAAGACAAGGTAATGACCTGCAGCTAAATCAAAAAAAGAAGGTGCAGGCAGGGTAATAATCTTATTGTGTTTCTTATTAAATCTTAGGTTATACAGGAGCATCTTATCATCGTTGTAAACAATAAACTCATGCGCTACCATGCTCCTGTAATCTAAAAAAGTAAGAGGCAAAGATGTCTCCTCTTCCTCAACATGTCTAATAGGTATCTCGAAATGTTTAGCAAGGCCTGGAGGATAGATACCTCCAAAGATAGGGCCCTTTGTACGGTTTAGGCTTAAACGTTTAGCAATAACGGGACCCATGCTAAAAGTGTTATCACCGAATAAGGCATGGCATTTGGAGAACTTTTATTTTCGGGATATTTTTTATTGCATGGATAATTCAGAAAATAGACAAAATATACTATTTCTACTTTATTTATTCTAAGTACCAGAAAATAAAGAGAGGGTACAGAAGATTGTGCCTTCTAGTTTCATCCATCTCATGGTCATAAAAAGGAATCCAATAACAACGTTGATCAAGTCTTGTTAATAAACTCATTCTGAATCACATAAAACCAGAGAAATTTCAAAGTGACACTAGGTTACCTCAATGGGTATATGAACATCCCCAATAATAAGAATATCATACTTTTTCTTTGCAGTAGGAAGAGGAAATTCAAAACCTCCAAATATAATTGTTGGAATTTTCCCAATAGAATTTATGCTGTGAACTTGAGGTTGTTTTCTCGGAAAATGTACCGTGTGCTCATTTCCATTAACATGAAAGGTGACATTGCCTTTGTTGCAATCAATAACAGCACCTGCAGTATTTAAAAAGGGTCTACCGAGGATAATCGACATATTATCATCCTCGGGAATATCAAGAATGACAAAGTCTGTTAAGATAGTAACATTCGCAATAACAACAGGCACGTCTTCACAAATGCTGACATGTATAGCAGTTGATTTATCAGCCATTTGCAAAGATATCTCAGTAGGTGTCAACTTACTTAATCCAAGTGTATGGTATAAGGAAAGAGGCATAACACTAACACCGGATCCTAAATCACATAAGGCAGTTTTAACATGATTTCTTGTTATGGAGCATGGTATAGTGGGTACTCCGAGATCACCAAGTTTCTTACGTATTCCACCCTTAAAGGTATAGTTGGCAAGCATGGTGGAGATTTCAGCTTCAGGTATTTTCCTTTTATTTGTAATGATATCTTTCATGTACTTAGCATAAGGGTTTGTTTTAAGCATATCAGTTAAGCGCATGCGTAAGAAAATAGGTCTAATCATTTTAGCAAAGCGCTCAAAGTCCTCATCATCCTTTGTCTTGGATGGTTTAGGAGGAAAAGGCATGGGTTTCTGAACCCATGGTTCTCTTTCCCTACCATGCTTCCTAGCAACAAAGTCTGTCTTATCATAACGTTGATTTCTTGATTGTGGGTTATCAAGATTAACTGCACGTTCAATTTCTATATCATTGTTATTACTGAACATCATTATTAGTATTATCATTGGGTTCATGTTCATCTCCGGATTGTGTTTCAGCATCAGAGATAGAAGTATCATTAGGGTTCTCTGGTGTTTCTACATTAGGTTCACTAGAAGCATGCAAAGTCCTATCATTTTTCTTTTTCTTCTTTCTAGAAGAACTAGGAGCATCTAGGTTATTATTCTGAGAATCTTGTTTAATTCTCTTAGGGTGGCCTTCAAGATACAAAGGTTCCTGAGTCATTTTACCAGTTCTAGTAGCCACTCTAACAGCAAAGTCTTGTTTATTATTCAATTATTCTAGCAATTCATTCTGAGCCTTAAGTACTTGTTGAGCTTGAGTAGTGACCATAGAGAGATGTTTACTAGTAAGTTTAAGTTCACCCTTAACTCTAGACATATAATCACTCAAATGTCCAATCATATAAGCATTATTTTTCAATTGTCCACTAACATAATCATTGAAATTAGCTTGTTTATCCATAAAGTCATCAAACTCATCTAAGCACTGGCTAGCAAATTTAGTAGACGGGATTTCAACTTTATCATATCTATAGAGAGAATTTACCTATACTACCTGTGTCGGGTTATCAAGACAATGTGTTTCTTCGATAGGAGGTATATTAAGACCATGTATTTCTTCAATAGGAGGTAAATTCTTAACATCTTCATCTTTAATACCTTTTTCTTTCATTGATTTTTTTGCCTCTTGTATATCTTCAGGACTGAGAAATAGAACACCTCTCTTCTTCGGAGTAGGTTTAGGAATAGGCTCGGGAGTTGGCTTAATTGGTTCAGGAATTGCCTCCGGAATTGGCTCAGGAAGAGTCCAATTATTTTCATTTGTCAACATATTGTTCAATAACAATTCAGCTTGGTCGACTATTCTTTCCCTGAAAACACAACCAGCACAACTATCCAAGTAGTCCTTGGAAGCATCAGTTAGTCCATTATAAAAGATATCAAGTATTTCATTTTTCTTAAGAGGGTGATCAGGCAAAGCATTAAGTAATCGGAGAAGCCTCCCCCAAGCTTGTGGGAGACTCTCTTCTTCGAATTGCACAAAATTATATATTTCCCGCAAGGCAGCTTGTTTCTTATGAGCAGGGAAATATTTAGCAGAGAGTAATAAATCATATCCTGGGGACTACACACACAACTAGGATCAAGAGAATTAAACCAAGTTTTAGCATCACCCTTTAATGAGAACGGAAATATCTTAAGGATATAATAATAGCAAGACTTCTCATCATTAGTAAACAGGGTGGCTATATCATTCAACTTGGTAAGATGTGCCACATCAGTTTTAGATTCAGTGCCATAGAAAGGATCAGATTCAACTAAAGTAATAATCTTAGGATCAACAGAGAATTCATAATCCTTATCTGTAACAAAGATAGGTGAAGTAGCAAAAGCAGGGTCATGTTTCATTCTAGCATTCCGAGTCTTTTGTTTCAGCTTAGCTAATAATTTCTTAAGATCTGATCTATCATTGCAAGCAAGAAAATCTCTAGCAGTTTCTTCATCCATAACATAGCCCTCAGGAACAACATGCAATTCATAATTAGCGGGAGAGCCTTCATCATCGCTTTCATCCATGATTTCATTTTCAATTATTTCATTCTCTCTAACCCTAGCAAGTTGTTCATCAAGATATTCACCTAATAGCACAGTAGTATCAAGCATAGAAGTAGTTTCATCATAAGTATCATGCATACCAGAAGTGGCATCATCAATAACATGCGACATATCAGAACTCTTAGCAATAGAAGGTTTAGGTGTCACAAGCTTACTCATAACAGAATGAGAATCAAGTGCAGAGCTAGATGGCAGTTCCTTACCTCCCCTCGTAGTTGAGGGATAAATTTTAGTTCTTTGATCTTTCAAGTTCTTCATAGTGATCAGCAGATATAAATCCCAAGTGACTCAAAGAATAGATCTATGCTCCCCGGCAACGGCGCCAGAAATTAGTCTTGATAACCCACAAGTGTAGGGGATCACAACAGATTTTGAGGGTAGAGTATTCAACCCAAATTTATTGATTCGACACAAGGGGAGCCAAAGAATATTCTTAAGTATTAGCAGTTGAGTTGTCAATTCAACCACACCTGGATAACTTAGTATATGCAGCAAAGTATTTAGTAGCAAAGTAGTATGATAGTAATGGTAACAGTGGCAAAAGTAACGATAGCAGTTTTGTAGTAATTGTAACAGTAGCAACGGAAAAGTAAATAAGCAAAACACAATATGTGAAAAGCTCGTAGGCATTGGATCAGTGATGGATAATTATGTCGGATGCGATTCCTCATGTAATAGTTATAACATAGGGTGACACAGAACTAGCTCCAGTTCATCTATGTAATGTAGGCATGTATTCCGAATATAGTCATACATGCTTATGGAAAAGAACTTGCATGCCATCTTTTGTCCTACCCTCCCGTGGCAGCGGGGTCCTAATGGAAACTAAGGGATATTAAGGCCTCCTTTTAATAGAAAAAGGACCAAAGCATTATCACTTAGTAAATACATGAACTCCTCAAACTATAGTCATCACCGAGAAGTATCCCGATTATTGTCACTTCGGGGTTGTCGGATCATAACACATAATAGGTGACTATAGACTTGCAAGATAGGATCAAGAACTCATATATATTCATGAAAACATAATAGGTTCAGATCTTAAATCATGGCACCCGGGCCCTAGTGACAAGCATTAAGCATAGCAAAGTCATAGCAACATCAATCTCAGAACATAGTGGATACTAGGGATCAAACCCTAACAAAACTAACTTGATTACATGGTAAATCTCATCCAACCCATCACCGTCCAGCAAGCCTATGATGGAATTACTCACGCACGGCGGTGAGCATCATGAAATTGGTGGTGGAGGATGGTTGATGATGACGACGACGACGAATCCCCCTCTCCGGAGCCCCGAACGGACTCCAGATCAGCCCTCCCGAGAGGTTTTAGGGCTTGGCGGCGGCTCTGTATCGTAACACGCGATGAAACTTCCTCCCTGGTTTTTTTCTCCGCGAAACGGAATATATGGAGTTGGAGTTGAGGTCGGTGGAGCATCAGGGGGCCCACGAGATAGGTGGGCATGCCCAGGGGAGGGGCCGCGCCCCCACCCTCGTGGACAGGGTGTGGGCCCCCTGGCCTTCATATTTTGCTAGTATTTTTTATATTTTTCCAAAAGTTATCTCCGTGGATTTTCAGGTCATTCTAAGAACTTTTGTTTCTGCACAAAAATAACACGATGGCAGTTCTGCTGAAAACAGCGTCAGTCCGGGTTAGTTCCATTCAAATCATGCAAATTAGGGTCCAAAACAAGGGCAAAAGTGTTTGAAAAAATAGATACGTTGGAGATGTATCAGTCCTTGGGAGCGCTTTTCTCATTATAAGAAATTGTCCAGGCTTGTCCCTTGCTACAAAAAGGATTGGGCCACCTTGCTGCACCTTATTTACTTTCATTTCTTGTTACCGGTTACAAATTATCTTATCACAAAACTATCTGTTACCTACAATTCCAGTGCTTGCAGAGAATACCTTACTGAAAACCGCTTGTCATTTCCTTCTGCTCCTCGTTGGGTTCGACACTCTTACTTATCGAAAGGACTACGATAGATCCCCTATACTTGTGGGTCATCACAAAGTAGCGTAAGTATTTCCCTCAGTTTTTGAGAACCAAGGTATCAATCTAGTTGGAGGCTCCTCAAAAGTCCCACGCACCTACACAAACAAACAAGAACCTCGCAACCAACACGATAAAGGGGTTATCAATCCCTTCACTGTAACTTGCGAAAGTGAGATCTGATAGAGATAATAAGATAAGATAAATATTTTTGGTATTTTTATGATATAGATTGGAAAATATAAGATGCAAATAGAAGTAGATAGAAAACTTTTATGATAAAAGATAGACCCGGGGGCCATAGGTTTCTCTAGTGGCTTCTCTCAAGATAGCATAAGTATTACAGTGGGTGAACAAATTACTGTCGACAATTAATAGAAAAGTGCATAGTTATGAGAATATCTAGGCATGATCATGTATATAGGCATCACGTCCGCAACAAGTAGACCGACTCCTGCCTGCATCTACTACTATTACTCCACACATCGACCGACTCCTGCCTGCATCTAGAGTATTAAGTTCATAAGAACAGAGTAACGCATTAAGCAAGATGACATGATGTAGAGGGATAAACTCAAGCAATATGATATAAACCCCATCATTTTATCCTCGATGGCAACAATACAATACATGCCTTGCTGTCCCTGCTGTCACTGGGAAAGGACACCACAAGATTGAAGCCAAAGCTAAGCACTTCTCCCATTGCAAGAAAGATCAATCTAGTAGGCCAAACCAAACTGATAATTCGAAGAGACTTGCAAAGATAACCAATCATACATAAAAGAATTCAGAGGAGATTCAAATATTTCTCATAGATAAACTTGATCATAAACCCACAATTCATCGGATCTCGACAAACACACCGCAAAAAGAGTTACATCGAATAGATCTCCAAGAAGAGGAAGGAGAACTTTGTATTGAGATTCAAAGAGAGAGAAGAAGCCATATAGCTAACAACTGTGGACCCGAAGGTCTGTGGTAAACTACTCACAACTCATCGGAGAGGCCTTGGAGATGATGTAGAGGCCCTCCGTGGTCGATTCCCCCTCCGGCGGAGCGCCGACGAAGGCTACATGATGGGATCTTGCGGATACAGAAGGTTGCGGCGGTGGAAATAGTTTTTCGTGGTGCTCTTGAATGTTTTTGGGGTCCATGGATATATATAGGAGGAAGAAGTAGGTCGGTTGACGCTCGAGGGGCCCACGAGGGTGGGGGGCGCGCCGGGCACCCTCGTGGCCGCCTTGTTCGCTTTTTGACGTCCACTCCAAGTCTCCTGGATTGTGTTTGTTCCAAAAAGACCGCTCCCGAAGGTTTCATTCCGTTTGATATTCCTTTTCTTCGAAACACTGAAATAGGAAAAAAAAACAGCAATTCGGGCTGGGCCTCCGGTTAGTAGGTTAGTCCCAAAAATGATATAAATGTGTAGAGTAAAGCCCATAAACATCCAAAACGGGTAATATAATAGAATGGAACAATCAAAAATTATAGATACGTTGGAGACGTATCAACCAACGTTCTGATTTCAAACTCCCATGGCAACTTTACTTGAGGAACAAATAAAGTTGACTCAACTGCCCCTGATTTTCACTTGTGATCCAGAAGAACATCGTCTCTGACTTTGAAGAAAAACGCGACGCACAAAGATATTTCTCTTGACTTTACTTGGAGATAGGTTTATGATTGCGTATTCAATAAAGACCTAAACGTGGACTAATTTGGACCCCCCCCCCCCCTAATATTATGATTTTCCCTAGGACTCAAATGAAATTACTGAAACAAAGAGAAAGAACTACGCCTTCTCGTTGTTTTCATTCTTCTTCCGCAGTCAATTGTTCCTCGGACAACATACCGAACCAATCGCTCTGAACAACAATTTTTAGGGGCCAACTTCGATACTCAATCTTCTCAATAACTCGACAATCTTCTCTGGAGATGTAGCAATCTTCACTACAACGCTCGCAATCTTCTCAGAAGTTTTAGCAAACTTATCAATAATTCAAACTACCATTTTTACTCTTTCACACTAGCATACACATTAGACTCTCAACTATTTTGTTCAACAATCTCCAAGACACTCAGTGGGTAGTAGATGCACCTACACTTATCAGTGGGTATTAGATGCACCTACACTTATCTCCCACCTAGCCTCCTTTGTTATGCTCCTTGTCCCTTAGTATTTCACCATCAACTTGGATCTTACTCACTCTATCATGGTTTGAATTGTCGTGTCCCTAAGATTTAATATGTATCTGATGAAGATTTTACTAACGTTTTAACAACTAGACCAGTCTTGCAGTTAAAGTCCATTCCATGCCTAGCCCAAGGCTTCCGTGCTGACCCCCCCACCCCCGCATAGATGGCACGAGCTTTGACATGCAATGTAAGAAGGAAGCTTCCAATATATAAAGGAACCAGAGCCATAAGTTGGTTAAAAGCCTGAAACACAGGGCTTGCAAATAAACTCTCGCAATCTAGTGGATGGAAAACAACCCTAGGTTTGATCAGTCCGACGTGGTCTCATCTATCGGCTCCACCTCCATTGACATCACATGCTTTTGACCCGTCCCCACATTTTGTTGAATGTTGTCCATGGCTCGGTCTAGATGTTTGCGCCTCTAAGGCCACTATGTATTGTGCCTAAGAAAACACATAACTACATCTTTTGTCCCAAACTACTTGAAGTTTTAATTTTGTCTAGGTCAAACCGGATATATAAGAGCATCTACAACCACGTACCTCTAATTCGACCCCTCAAACGTCCGCGGGCACGACCGATCAGTGACCGGGCATGCCCGTTTTGAGCCCCTATCTGTCTGTCCACGGCCACGATCCTCATTCTTTTTCTCATATGTCTGGTTACTTGCACATGATTGTTGAAGACAAAGAGAGAGAGAGAAAATGAATAAAGAAAGAAAAAATGTGGTCAGGGGTGGGGCCACGTCCTACGTGCGTACTGACTGGGCGAGCCCTCATTCGTCCCTACATTTGAGATGGATATGAGGGTTCGGGGACAACCTGGACATATATGGATGAT
The DNA here is from genome assembly GCF_018294505.1 of Triticum aestivum. Taxonomy (NCBI): domain Eukaryota; kingdom Viridiplantae; phylum Streptophyta; class Magnoliopsida; order Poales; family Poaceae; genus Triticum; species Triticum aestivum. The sequence goes on along the minus strand of NC_057810.1, from coordinate 619,849,866 downwards.
ATGAGAGGTCCGGTTGAGTCATTTTTTCCTTCTCTGTCCTGTCCGATCACTGACCGTGCGCGTCCGTGGGTGTATGAGAGATTCTTTGAGGGATTTGCTAATATTTATAACATCAAATGCAAACAATATCACAAAGCTGGAATAGCTCAGTTGGCTAGAGCGTGTGGCTGTTAACCACAAGGTCGGAGGTTCAAGCCCTCCTTCTAGCGTAATTATTTTTTGGAAACAAAATCGCTTATCAATCTCTATATTTTTCCATTATTTTTTATATAACATGAAAATATATCAAACGATCAATCTAATGAAACTAAGTTGATGTTGTTCATGATAACATGTTTTCCATAAACTCAGTAAGGTGCGCAAAACAATTGTTACCAGCCAAGGTTGTGGATGACACACACAGTTGCGGAACAAGACGTTCTTGCTACAACGAAATGCTATGTCCAAATGTCTAACCAAACACCCATCACAGCTTCTTAAGGTCTAAGGATTGGCGTTGACAATCGGGTAGCCGGTTGTAAACCAAGTTAACCAGGGTTGATTATCTTATACTACTAGCATATGCATTGGAGTACTCTATGCATTGCTAGTGCTACAAAACTAAACTAAAACACTAGCCAAAGCCCGTGGAATGCGGTATCTCCATGCCTATCCGGTCCCTATCGAGTAAACAACCTGCAAAACCACTCCAGCATCCGTAGGACTAGCAGCAAAGCTAGCGGCACTCACATTCAGCGACAGGCCATTTCACAAATCAACATGCTTTGTACTCCTCGTTATTTTACTCGCTACGAGCATCCGATGCAGTCGTGCGCGACGCAAGGTCCAAGTGCATCCCATGCAGATAAAGATCACGCGTGCGGGGGCTACAGGACAGGGGAGACACGCGAGAGACACGGCGCAGCGCGGGCAGCCGGTTTAATGTGGCCACAGAGACGTCCTACCGGGTGACAGCCTGGGCGCCCAATCCCTGTCCTTACATTAAGGATGGACGTATTGTGTCGTATGCACGGCAGGACGTGGAAGGAGTACGTACGCGTACATAACTATGGGCATCATCATACGCGTCGTTACTCCGTATTTACTGGCCTGTTTCCGATCGGCTGGTATAGTTACATACCTACCATCGGTAATGATCAAGTAAGTACTCGTCGGGTACGATCAGCCACAGGGCACATCACCCCGTGTTTTTACTGGTGTAAGTCAGTACTTTGCACAGTAAAACGGTGCAGTTTACAGGGTGAGCTATGGATATTCGGTACCACTTCGGGAGTACTGGTCAGTACTGGGCGCTAGCTTAACGCGCTGCTAGACTGTTCCTGACTGTAAAACGGCAGCACGCCATCATTGTGCACGGTTAGGTGCTCCTAACACTAACGGAACTGTAGGAGATTATATATCGAGATCATTGCCACTTAAATGCCGGAGAAAGTTGGGATAACCTGTACGAGTGTAACCGTTACGGGTGCCCACGCGACCTTTTTCTCCTCATTTGGAACGACGCGGCGCCGACTGAGATCGCGCCGAAGCTGGCAAAAACAAGGGAAACGCCATGAGCGGCGATACGACGGTACGGTGGCGTTATCAGCAGTCTGCCAAACCGCCGAATGGCATTGAGCTGGCTAGTGGCTGGCCGCCCGCCCACCGTGTGAGGAAACGGGAAGACGCCGCATGCGTTGCCGGTGGCCGGTGCGGCAACGAGGCCACGAAGAGCTACAATCCCTGAGCCACCCACAATGTCGATCATGATGATGGCTGGCGGAACGTTTCCTGGAGCAGAAGATGCCAAGGCGTCGTCGGCGTCGCCCAGCTGGCCTGAATCATTCGCTCGAAAGGAGCCCGAGAGCTGATGCCGCTCCTGCTGTGTTCGGCAGACACGTACGCCAAAATGTGAGTGAAAACAGGATGTTCATCATTGTTGTTGATGACTGGACACACGATATTTGTCTTTCTTTTTAAGGGGAACACACGATATTTGTCGATGGAGAGGGCACGATCTGTCGACATGCACGCACGTACGTTAAAAGTGGTGCGATCGGGCTCACCGGCCACTTGTTCCTTCACTCGCTCACTCGGCCGGATCGATCCAACGGCCCACGGGCACCCACGAGGACCTTCTGACAGGGAGGCCTGGACGTCCACGTACGGGCGCACGCGTGTCCCTCCGGCTGCACGGCTGGCGCCTGGCGGGCGGCCGTCTGTCCGGCAGCGGCTGCTGGTGCTCGACGAGCAATGAGCGGGCGGATTCACTCACGAGCGCGTCGTGAGGCGTAGTACGTGGGGCCAGTCCGGCCGGCGACGCGCCTAGCCGCTTCACCACCAGCTGGCGGCTAGCCGTACGCTACGCAGATCTCTAGGCGACGCCGGAACACGTCGGATCGGATGAGGATGGGATGGCGCCCTATCGCGCGCATTAAAACGTGCGGATCGCGCCCTACGGTGATGGGCCGGGCTGTGGGTCCTGAACTTTCGCTCGCTTCGGCCGTGCCCTACCAAGATGGGCCTGCAGGCTAGGCACTAGTCGGATCGCAGCGAGGATCAGGACTGGGGCGGCCTTAACTCGGCCATCAGCTTTACTGGATCATCTCTAAGTGCTGTCAGGCCTGCCAGATCGCATCGCTGATTGATAGATCGACGGCGAGCTGTTCCGCGCTACCCATTTTCGCGTAGATGATCATGGGTTAACATTGCACTGTTCCACGGTCATGTCTTCCTTCCTTCTTTTGCCAACCCCGTTCCACCAAGCGCCAGCCCAACGCCAGTGCCGAGGGCCGCGCGGCGCGACGGACAAACCTGCTACACTGTGCCCCAGTACCGAAGTACTCCCAGTGCACTGTTGCCATACACCCGATCCGCCAGCACCAAAAAAGCTCAAACGGCCCGGCCCGGCCCTCCCCCAACGTTCGTATTCCTTCCCGTTCCCGTGCTGCCCAGCCGAGGTGCGAGCTGCGAGCGAAGCAGCTTTCAAACGCCTCGAGAAGCCAACCCTGCTTTTACCCACTCCCGCAGCCCCCACTTTACCCCATCCGGCCGCGATCACGAAACTGCCCCCGCGGCGTCGCGCGCAGGCACGCTCACGCAACGGTCCCCGAGGGACAAAGCGACGGGGCATAAGGGTAATTCGGCCTCGCTGCTACAGCTGGGCGCGAGCAGGAGCACGCAAGAAGCCAGCTGTCAGTGACCGTTCGGGCAGGCAGCGGCGCGCGGCCAAGGACGCCCCCTCTTTACTTTGGCCGCAGAAAGAAAAGAAAGCAGCGGCACCCCTCATTCATACGTCACGCGGTGGATGTCCCTCGGTACCATGGCCACCACCTTTGCGGTGCTCCACTGTCTCTCGCTCCCTCTATAAAACCCCGGCCCGATCCCCTCCAGTCCATCACCGGTTCACGAGCTGAAACAGAGCATCCTAGGCAAGAAGAGAAGCGACCCACCACCTGAGAGCAGCGGCAATGGCGTCCTTCGGTTCCATGGCGGTGGCGCTCGTGGTGTGCGCAATGCTGCTGCAGACCTGCGCCGCCACGAGGAGGCTCCAGGCGCTGGTGCAGGAGCAGCCCATCACCATGAAGTACCACAAGGGCGCGCTCCTCTCCGGCCGCATCGCCGTCAACCTCGTCTGGTACGGCAACTTCTCCGCGCCGCAGCGCGCCATCGTCACCGACTTCGTCTCGTCGCTGGCCTCCGCGTCCCCGGCGCCGCAGCCGGAGCCGTCCGTGGCCACGTGGTTCAAGACGGCGCAGAAGTACTACGCCAGCTCCAAGGCCCGCTTCCCGGCCCTGGCCCTCGGCTCCCACGTCTTCGACCAGTCCTACTCCCTCGGCCGGCGGCTCCGGGAGCGGGACCTCGTTAGGCTCGCCGCGCGCGGCGGGCCCAGCCGCGCCATCAACGTGGTGCTCACGGCCGACGACGTGGCCGTCGACGGGTTCTGCATGAGCCGCTGCGGCTCGCACGGCGCCTCTCCGCGGTCCCGCGCCGGGCGGTTCGCGTACGTGTGGGTGGGCAACCCGGCGACGCAGTGCGCCGGGCAGTGCGCGTGGCCGTTCCACCAGCCGCAGTACGGCCCGCAGACGGCGCCCCTCGCGCCGCCCAACGGCGACGTCGGCGTCGACGGCATGGTGGTGTCCCTCGCGTCCATGATCGTCGGCACCGTCACCAACCCCTTCGGCAACGGCTTCTTCCAGGGCCCGGCCGAGGCGCCGCTGGAGGCCGCCACGGCGTGCGCCGGGGTGTACGGCAAGGGGGCGTACCCCGGCTACGCGGGCTCGCTGCTCGTGGACCCGGCCACCGGCGCGAGCTTCAACGCGAATGGAGCCCACGGCCGGAAGTACCTGGTCCCGGCGCTCGTGGACCCCGACACGTCCACCTGCTCCACCTTGGGGTAGGCTCTACGTAGGACCATGATGGTGTGTAGTTATAGTTGCGGTGGCGTTTGTTGCTGTGTGGAGAGTGTTCCACCTTCCACGCGCGTGCTAATGTTAATCTGTGTGCCTGTAGAGGCGTTGAGATGAGATTCTTTCATTTGTTGAATGAAGAAAAGTTTACTATTAATGTAAGAGAACATCGTTCGGAAACTAACATTGTTACTGGTATCATTTTGGTGCTCATGGTGGGGGTTAGGATTTTAAAGCAGAAACTCGAGCATACATCAAAATGGCATGCATAGTAGTACTCCATTAAAATACTGAGTGAAGGGATATATGTCTTGTTCACTCACAGTCACAGGTCACGTGTGCAAAGCCCTGGTTCGCAGTTGATAACATACAGATGACCTCCAGTTAACATTAATAAATAATTATATAGTTGTCAGCTCAATAAAGTAAAAGAGATGGCTCCGGGGACTGTGAAATGCGCGAGTATGTCCCCTGTGTCGTGTGCGAGCAGAAACCCTTCTGCTTTACTCTGGAAAACATAGGGCTGGCAAGGTCAAAAACATGACACCAAAATGCAGAGATTCAGAACTAAGACAAGAGGAACAGACTGCATCATCACCATGGAACTAGGTGGTGCATGGTTAGCGTTGAAATAAACTACTTAGTTTCGCGTGCAGGAAGCCGGGCGATGAGAAAAGTCTGTGGTGTCACAGTGAAATGCATGGAACGCTGATGTGAAATTGAGGCGATTTCAAAGTTAATTAATGATTTACAGATGATTGAAACACAAACCGACCTTAGCTCAGTTGGTAGAGCGGAGGACTGTAGTCGTTGCAGATAAATCCTTAGGTCGCTGGTTCGAATCCGGCAGGTCGGATTTTTTCATGCTTTTTCTTCTGTCTTATATTATTTTTTAGGATTTTTTTTGAAACGGAGGTAAAAGATTTGCCTCATCCATTAAATAAGAGAAGAATAGAATTTGGAGTTTTACATACAAAACGGCATGGTAATACTCTCGTACAATAATACGCCCTAGTTTCTTAGCACCTGCCGTATCCCATAGTTTTGCCTCGAGCACGATATTTTGGAGCAGGATAGGTGGCGGCGCACTCTTCTTGCGAAACACACGCGCGTTTCTCTCATTTCAAATAGTCCAAGAGACGAGCATGGTGAGGGAGGCCATCGCTCGTCTATTGGGGTTTCGCATGTCAGTCTTTCTATCCCACTATCGCATGAGGGAATCCTCAAGGTGCTAATTGGAGGTGTCCATGTGCACAAGACCAAACTTGTCGATGACCAATCGCCAGAGCCTAATGGAGAAGCGGCACTTGACGAAGAGGTGGATGCCCGATTCTTGCTCACGTTTGCAAAGCGGGCAAGCCCCAACGTTATCCCAACCACGCCGCTCCAATCGGTCGGCGGTCCAGTTCCGGTCTTGCAAGGTCAACCAGGCGAAGAATTTAACCTTAGGGGGGGGGGGCAAGCTCTCCAAACCATGTGGTGAATGGGCGAGTGCGTCAATCCAAGGAATTGAGCCTTATATGATGTGGCCGCCAAGTACTGCCCATCATCAGCATGCTTCCAAACAATGCCGTCCTAAACGTGATCGTCAAGATGGAAGTCATGCACAAGATCCCAAAGCGAGAAAAATTCCCGGATGTGTGCGACACAGACAATAGAGTCATGCTTGATGTGGGTCATCCAAGCGTTCCCTCGAAAGGCCTGACGAAGCGTCGATCTCTTCCTTTTTGAGGCTTGAAAAATAAGCGGGGCAATATCCTTGGGCTTGCAACCAAGCAACCATGGGGAGTCCCAGAATGGTGTTTTTGCACCATTGCCAACAATGATTGTGGTGGAGGCACAGAAGAAATCCATATCTTCCTCGGTGCATGGGTTTCCCAAGCCAACCCAAAGCTTGGTAGGCTCCTTCCATTCGTACCATGGCCACCTTAGCCGCAAGGCCCGAGCAAACTTCTTGGTGTTGAGGACGCCAAGCCTCCATAGATCGTAGGCCTACAGACCATGTCCCAATTGACTTTACATTTTGCGCCGGTCGTCTTGTCCGACCCTGACCAGAGGAAGGCCCTCTAAATCTTGTTGAGATTATGAAGTGTGCCCTGTGGCACAATGAGAGACGTGATCGAGAAGACCACTTGAGAGGTGATGACTGATCTGACAAGGGTAGTGCGCCCAATAGTTGTGATGGTTTGTCCCTCCCAAGTTACTAATTTTCCGTCCGCCTTGTCTTCAAGATACTGGAAGTCGACCTTCCGAAATTGTCGTACTGAGAGCGGGAGGCCCAAATATTTGATTGGGAATCCGGCGCGGGTCGCCGGAATGCTACTCAGAATATGCTCCAGAGGAAGGTTGTTGCATCGAATGGGCACAACCGAGCTCTTGCAGAAGTTGGTGCAAAGTCCTGTCACCTCGCCAAAACCCCTTCGGATGACTGAGAGGTTATCAATGTCCCGCTTGAATGGGGCCATGAAGATGGCCGCGTCATCCGCATAGAGGGAGGTTCTCACCATGACGTCGCGCCCGCGGATCCTATGGATGATGCCCTTGTGAGTTGCGATGTCGAGGATATGTTGAAGGGGGTCAATTGCAAGGACGAACAGTAGAGGTGAAATTGGGCCCCTTGACGAACCCCGCGGCCATGCATGATCGGGGGGCCCGGAAGCCCATTGAGGAGAACACGTGAAGAGGAAGATGACAACAGAGCGGCAATCCAATTTCGGAATTTGGAAGGGAACCCCTTGCGTTGTAATAAGTCTAGGATGTATTCCCATTTGACCGAGTCGAATGCTTTTCTAATGTCAAGCTTGAAGAGGAGGGCTGAAGTCTTGCGCTTGTGCAACCTTCTCGCAAAATTGCGCACATACATGAAGTTGTCATGGATACTCCTCTTCTTTATGAAAGCGCTTTGGGCATTGGAGACAAGAACGTCCATGTGAGGGGCAAGCCGTAGGGAAAGAATCTTGACGATAATCTTGGCCACGACATGCACAAGACTAAGTATATGAGGCAGCTGCCTAGGTGGACAGAGGCCCGTTCATCCCATAGGATGAAATGTGTATGGCTTTTGCGTGTGTCCTGTTGAATTTGTGAAGAATATTTGAAAACAAAAAACTTTTAATTGAAGTTTCGAACAAAATTTTAAAACAGAAACATTTTATTTTGGAGTTTTGAACAATTTATGAAAAATGGAAACACTATAAAAAAGACAAGAATTGTGTAACACGACATTTCTAAAAAAAGCAATGAAACAGAAAAAGGGAACATGGAAAAATGAGAGAAAAGAAGAAAAGAATCAGGGAAAAAAATAAAAAAAATCGGTTCAGGAACCACCTACCTTATAGGAGGTTTCTTAAACCAAAAAAAAGGATTGTTGAAACGCCTTAACTGGCAGGCCAGATCATCATTTGCTCGCCAAGTCATGTTCAATCCTTAGGTCGCTGGTTCGAATCCGGCAAGTCAGATTTTTTATGCTTTTTCGTCTACCTTACTTTTTGGGAAATTATTTATATATACTCCCTTCAAAAGCTAACATAAGAGCGTTTAGATTACTATACGCAGGGAGTACGAGGCAGGGGCCCAGGTGGACGAAGGACCGTACTTCGTATAAGATGAAATGTATGGCCTTTTTCTTGTGTCTTTTCTGAATTTGTGAACAATATTTGAAAGCGGAAACATTTTTTTTTAAGTTTTGAAGAAAAATAAAAAATAGGAACATTTTTATTATGGAGTTTTGAACAATTTATGAAAAATGGAAACACTACAAAATGACAAAAATTGTGAACTTTACGACTTCTTGGAAAAACACAACATTTCTAGAAAAGGAATGAAACAGAAACAGAAAAAGGGGAAATGGAAAAAGGGGAGAAAAGAAAAAATAAAAAAAAACCAAAAAATAGGTTCACGAACATCTACCTTAGGTTTCTAAAACAAGAAAAAATGGGATCATTGAAACGCCTTAACGGGCAGGCCAGTTCATCGTTCGCTTGCCAAGTCATGTGTGACGTTGAAAGTGTCATTTACATTTTTCCCTATTCAGCTTGTTTGGCGCCGGTTAGCGAGCTGCCGCTTGCACACTCCTCGCGCATGGACTAGCACAACAAGCCATAACCCATTCGTTTTATTATCTCTCCGGCTAACACGATAGACTGTTGACCGCTTTTCCTTTTTTAAATGTTCACATGATTGGAAAAAGCTCCGATGATGGGATTCTCATATCGGTGGCTTTGAATCCGGCGTCGACGGTTGCTTCTTCGGGATGTTTGGCAGTGACGACTCCCGGTTCGCGTGAGACTACAAGGTTCACTGGAATCTAGCAGCAGGGCTGTCAAAGCGGCTGCAGGTGCGCGCCATCGGCTCATCCAGGAAGAAAGGGTCGGGAGGCTTCTCAAGGATCTAGTTGCGTTTTTCTTCTTTTTCGGGTGTGTCTTAATGCTGGTCGGTTATTAGATCTGAGGGTCTGTTTCACACACAAAAAAAAAACAAAATATTTTTTTACCAAAATTAAAAAATTATCGTGAATTCAGAAAAACTTCAGAAATTCTTTAAAAAAATCACAATTTTGAGAAAAGATTGTGGATTCGGAAAAGTTCATGAATAAAAAAAACTTCGTGAATTTGAAAAAAACATGAATTTTGAAAATGTTCATGATTTTCAAACACTTACGAAATATGAAAAAAAGGAAAAGTTCCTAGAAATTAACATGAAAAAGGAGAATATAAATAAATAACAAATAAGTAAATGGAGAAGGAAAATAAAAAATAAACAGAAAAAGAAGAAACCGAGCCAGAAGCTGCCCAAAACTCACCTGCTGCTGGAAGACTCCCAAAACCTAGGACAGCTCAATCATTCACGTACAAAAACTTACATGGGCCGGCTTATTCATGTACAACGACAACTTGACATGCGCGAGTGTATCGCCCGTCCGGGAGCAGGGAACTGGGCTGGCGCAGTACCAAGCTGCCGCGCCGAGTTGACGAGATGCACGTTTTTCGTTATTCTTCACATAATTTTTCCTTTTTTGTTTTTAAGTTTTTTATATTTCGTATTATTTTAAATATATATAATACGAAAGAACTTTAGGTAAATATTTATAAAATGTTAATCATGCATTGAAAATGTTAATCGTGTAAAGAATAATGCTAATCATGCGTACAACGAACATTTTTTACACTAAAAAAAGTTACCTATTTACAAAAGTGTACATGCCACTTTAAAAAAATGCTTATACAATATAGATTAAATGTTCGCACCTGTCAAAAACAGCGCTCATAGATTCAAAAAAATTGTAGGTACCATGGAAAAAATGTTTTCCTGACATTGTAAAAAAATCACACCATCTACTTTTTTGTGACATTTTAATGAAAGTTTCTGATAATTCAAAAAACGATTACTTGAATTTTAGAAAATGTTTACACAATGTAGGTTAAAAAATGTTTATTTTCTCTAAAAAAGTACAACCTGTATTTGAAAAAAATGTTTATACCTCCAATCTGGTACTTTGGTCCACATTAGCAACCTTATTAGGAGTACTGACCGCATTATGCACCGTGAGAAGACCGCCGAGGTAATGGTCTAAGTGACTTTCTTTGTCATGCCATTGAGCAATACCTATCCTTTGTTTGTTCGATTTTCTTCATTCTCGAAGTGCTTTATCGATATGAACAAAGGATGTGTGTCATTGAAGGTCCAAAGCATCGTGCGATGAGAGATAACCTAGAGTGGCACCTCACAAAAATCAACCACATAATTAAACACTAGCTTACAAAGGTTTTCTGATCACTCCTTCCATGTGTACGATATGGTTCTCTTAAAGTTAAAAGCCATATGTTCTGAAATCTCCGTGGCATAGCGGGGCAACCACAACCCTTTCTTTCGATACTTTGGACCTTACCAGATTCTAGCATGTGTCGATGTTATTCCATATAAACACGAGGAGGTACCTTCCACTTCTCAAGTGCACCATATTTTCATGTCTCTAAGATTCGATGTGTTGTTCCCCTGTCCAGTTTCTCAGGTATCCTCTACCTCGGAATAATAACCCCTATGTCCCTATGCAAGTTTTGGTGAGCCATTGGTATGAGTAATAAAGAGAGATCCTGAAACAAAAGTTGGCTAAATCCTATGCAAAACTAAATAGTAAGAGAAATTCATCACGGTGATTATTAGTGGAACACCAAAGTGAAATAGAGAGAACGCAGAGTCGGTTACAATGACCGAATTGTTGAGGAATAGAGTTGAAAGAACAACATTATGTGTCATAACTATTGCATAAAGATTTTCATATATGTCTGTACGTCATAAACAACGCATATAGTGATTCTTCATGTATTGACTATTTTGATTCAATTATGAAAGTAGGTTCTACTGGGTTTGCGTCCCTAGTTACGCAGAAGTCCAAGCACAGAAGCGAATGATCGGATCTTACCAACATACTCGAAAGAAGTATTTTATAGTGGAGTGTGCATTCTTGACAAGCAGTGTATTCAGTCTAGCCATGTCAAATAGGACAACCCAAAGTCGTTGCACCGACAAATAACATATCGTGGATCTTACGTGACACTAAAACTTCATGATCAAATCTTCATGATGATAGGAGAGGGACGTTGATGTTCCAAACATTGGGTTAAAGAGCTCGGTTTGATAGATATAAACCTAAGTGACCGGCTTTACACATCAAAAAAGAAACCTCTAAGTCGAGCTGAAACCTCTTCTTGAAGAGTTCCGAGAGATCGTTCCAGCTAATTCAAATATCTAACTAAGCGACTTGTGAGGCTGGAATCTTCCTCAATGTTATGGTGAAGATTTTGTGGTTCAATGGCCTGCACTACTAAGTGTTCGTCTCTAGCCCAAGTACGCCCATCACTCACGGCTTCCCATTTTTTTGGATGGTCGACTCATGTGGCTTTTAGAAACCTTTACTGGTAATCAAATTCATGCAGGTGAATGAGTGTCAGTATCGCTGCTCTATGTGAGTAAATAGCAAAACACCATCACATTTGGGGCGACCGTCGGCGAAAACTACCACCTTATTTTGACCAAAAACTATCACTTGGTAGGTAATATGTAGCAAGAAAATACCACACTCAGTTAGGCACCAGTTCAGCCGGTTGAAACATGATTATGATATGGTTGGCCCACTCGTAAACGCTGACGGGCCACACTTGTCAACTCGGTCATAACCCTTTGGGTGTTAAGACACGTGTCATAATAATCAACTTTGTTAGATTTAGCAGGTGCGGCTGGCAGCAAGGTTAGCAACCACAGAGAAACATTGAGCTTCTCTTATGCATAGATTTAGCTGGCAGCAAGGTGTAGGCTGGAAGTTTACTTCTAAGAAAATCTTTACCACCAAGTCAGTATATGAGTGGCTGGAAAGAGATCTGGCCAGACCTAACTATAAGTGGGTTTGGAAAGCAAAGATTCCCCTAAAGATTAAAACCTTCATTTGGCAACTTTTTCAGAATGCGGTTCTTACTAAAGATAATATGCGTAAAAGAAGCTGGCCTGGTAACCCTTCTTGTTCGTTTTGTCGTGACATTGAAACTGTTGGACACCTAATTTTTGGCTGTACGTTTGCTCGTTCGGTGTGGGGAACTTTGATTTGGCCTTGGGGGCATCTAGTTGCCCCAGATCCCTTTGGCAGAGTTGGGCGTGGCTGTATAAGTTCCTGCCTGACGGGAGGAAGTATTACATGGAAACCATAGTTGCTATTTGTTGGAGGATTTGGTGCACTCGCAACAAGATCACGTTTGAGAAGCGTGTTGTTCGTACGCCTCTAGAGACTGTCTTCACTGTGTGCTCTTTTATGATGTATTGGTCAGGTTTGATGAAAGGAGATGACAAGGCGAAATTTCAGGCTGGGGTGAACATGATGGTCCGAGTGGCGACGTCTCTTGCTGATCGATCTACTTCGCGTGTCAGACTCGCGCTGGAGCAAGGGAGCTGAACTTTGAGCTAGATGTGTGTGCTGCCTTTTTGGTTTGCTTGGTACTTACGGGGTTTAATGCCTGTTGTCAGGTTGTGTCCGTAGTTGTCTTATTTTGGTCCGTCTCTTGGATACTATTTTGGTGCTTGATGGTTAGTGCGAGCAGATTTTTGCCCCATGGTGCCATAAGTGTTCGCAGTGGTTTCCTGATGGTGCTCCAACTCGCTATTTCCTTTCTGCCTCCTGTTGCTTTTACTCTTGTAGCCATTTGGTGTGATTTAGTCCAGTATAACAGACTGCTATTGTTGTATTTTTGTTAAGCAATTAATGAAAAGGGATGTGAGCCTGGTTGGAAAGAAAAACTGCGCCAGTCTTGATCATACTCGAGGGCATTGTTCCCTGTTTCAGGGATTAATGCAGATTCAGATGCATGGATTTGCATTTCTCTATGTAAACTGTTTCCCAGATTAATGCAAGGCGCCGTTTGCCTGTTAATTTTTATTTTTCTTGCACGCACATCGTCAGGAAGCACCACAGACGTGACACGTATACGTCGTGTCTCCACACATTAAGGCCGCGCTTGGAATAGCGTTTTCCAGCCGGTTACACTTGTAAAATACAGCCCCGTAAACAAAACCGGTGGACAAGACGACCTGGCGCTTGGAACGTCGTATCACGATGGTAATTATTACGCCTGTTTCCTCAAATACACCGGTAATGGGCTGGTATATGATACATGCCTCAGCGCATCGGATTTACAAATACAACCCGTGTCATGTATTTCTTTGGGAACCAGTAATATGCAAGTGTAGAAGTTTACGGGTGTGGGAAATATCCGGCAATCCAATCGGGACCTAAGCTGTGCGCGTACTCACTGCGTGGCAAATGATGGCGCCTTCAAAGCATTTTCCAGGCGTTGGGGTTTGGCTGCCCCCGCTGCTGCTCTGATTTGGCCTGCCCCGTTTTTATTCCTCTCCAGAAACCAACCAATCTCCAGGCTCTGCAGCAAGTCATCATTTTCATTTGTGATGCAGGTAGTACCGCGGTCCAGTCCAGAGCGAGCAGAAAAGGCTCACTGCTCCCTGGTTGGTGGTAACTAATGGTGTGAATTGCGGTTAAGAGAAAGATTGTTCTCCGTTTCACTGACCCCCGAAAGAAGAAAGGATATTATTCAGAGCCAGCTAGGTAGAATGACAGAATGGCTTCAGAAATTAGTACTAAGGAAACATGTAGGCTGCTAAATGAGGACATCACAGCCAGCTAGACAGGGCAGCTCTGTAAGCTCCCTGCATTTTTTTTACCACCGCATTGTTCCTCTTTTGAGACCACTGGACGATTTTTTCCAACCCAAGTTAGCCCCTGCACACAGAGCTCACTGCCGACTATCTTCGTGCCACACAGTAGTAAATCGGCGTAGCAGCATCAGCGCAGATTTCCCACCGAGAAAGCCCCGTGTTGCTGGACGCGGCTCGTCTGCCGTGCCTTCACGCACGGCAGAACTGCCGTACGGGCCACAATCGGCCGTTCGTTCACTGCTTTCTCATCCAACGGACCTCTGCTACCCCACTAACAAGCGAACCGAATTAGCGGGAGCTGTTAATAAAATAGGCGCCAAAATCACGTCCGCCGCCTGGCCTTCTCGCGCCAAAAATTGCTGCGCCGCGTATCAAGGTGAGGACTGAGGTGCTCGTCGCACGAATCGGCACAACCAAGATGCGTTCTCCTTGAGTTGCCACCGCCGCGATCGTGCCAAGCTGCTGCCACCACCGCCGCCGCATCGAATCCAACGGAGCTGCCGCCGTGGCTTTGCTTGTCGAGCAGCCGCCACCGCGTCGCCCGTCGAGCAGCCGCCGCCGCCGCCGAATCCAACAAAGTTGCAATCGCAGCGTCGCCGTCAGCTTCCGCCGCTGTGTCACATCCAACAAAGCTGGCTCCAAACTGCGCGTACACGTTGCGATCTAAGGCGAGGAGTCACGTTCGATCGCCATAGGTAAAAATCAAAAACTCATCGATCTCCTAATTTGCTTTTCAAAACTGATGCTTAGCTGATTTTCTTCCTTGTACATTCTCCTCTGTATTGCTGAAGAACTTTGGTTTTTATTGCCACTTAGTCAATTGGTGGAGCCATCCCACATCTGTTTTCCAATGGAAAGCACAAACGAGGGAGATCACCAGGATAATGGCAGTCTGAATACGTAAGTGAGATGCAGTAAAAATACTACAGCTCTTTTTTACAGTTATTTATTTATGTCCAGTACACTAATGCAAATTGAGTCTTGGCTTTTATAGATCGAGTGCCATACCAAGTTGGGTACCACAGATGGGCATGAAATTCGGCACTGTCGATGAAGCATGGACATTCTGGGTTACTTATGGGGGCAAAGTTGGATTTGGTACTAGAAAGCGATACCTCAACCCAAGTAAGTTTGATCGGACAATCACGTCGTGCAGATTTGTTTGTCGCAAGGAAGGCCATCGAGGAAAAGACAAAAGAGATAAGCATATTAAGGAACCTCGAGCTGAGATTCGAACCGGTTGTCTAGCTCGCATGGGTCTCACAATAAACAGAGAAGCGGGAAATTATGAAGTAACCGATCTTGTTCTAGAGCACAACCACATTATGCAGTTGCAAGAAACATGCCACTTTCTGCCATCACAGCGAAAGATATCTGAAATTCAAGCTTTTGAGATTGAAATTGCAGATGATTCAGGTATTGGGCCAAAAGCTGCGTATGAGTGTGCTAGTCGTCGAGTTGGTGGACCATCTGTTCTTGGCTATATACGTAGGGATCACAAAAATCACCTACGTACTAAGCGCCAAAGGGAACTAATGTATGGTGAAGCTGGGAGTATGTTAAAATACTTTCAGGATAAAGTCGCCCAAAACCCATCGTTCCAATATGCCATACAGCTAGACAATGAAGAACAGATCACAAATATATTTTGGGCTGATGCAAAAATGTTAATTGATTATGCTCATTTTGGTGATGTGGTTACTTTTGACACAACATTTGGAACCAACAAGGAACTTAGGCCATTTGGTGTATTCGTTGGGTTCAATCAATTCAGACAAACTGTTATATTTGGTGCTTGCCTTTTATATAGTGAAACATATGAGGCTTTCAAATGGCTATTTGAAACTTTTCTCTTTGCACATAATCAGAAGCATCCAAGAACTATATATACAGATCAAGATGTTGCAATGGGAAATGCGGTTGAGGATGTATTTTTAATGGCACGGCATGGTTTATGCACGTTTCACATAATGCAGAATGCCATCAAACATTTATCTTGTCATAAGAAGGAGGAGGAGGAGGCGGAGGAGGAGGTTGAAGGGGAGGGGGAGGGGGAGGAGGAGGAGGAGGAGGATGAACCACATATTCTTGCAGACTTCAGTGCTTGCATGTATGAGTACCGAGACAAGGAAACATTTGAGGAAGCTTTTGACACCATGCGAGGTAAAATAGAAAAACAAACTTGGCTTGATAGCATCTATAAGGTAAAAGAGAAGTGGGCTGAATGTTTTATGATGGATGCTTTCACCTTGGGAATGCGAAGCACACAACTAAGTGAGAGCCTAAATAATGACCTCAAGAACCACTTAAAAGCAGATCTTGACATTCTTCGTTTTTTCAAACATTTTGAAAGGGCCGTGCAAGTGAAACGTGATGCTGAGTTGAATTCAGAGTATGAGTCTAGGGAGTTATTACCTAGGGTCAAAATGAATGTTCCCATGTTGATCCAGGCAAGCAAGGTCTACAGTCCTATCATATTTGAAAGTTTTCAAGCAGAATTTGAGAGATCCATTGCATCATTCACCAAACAACTAGATGTGGGCTATGAATTTGCCATAACAATCAGCTCCGAAGATGAATGCAAAGTTATTGGGAATCCTTTTGAACAAACAGCTTCCTGCAGCTGTGGCCAGTTTGAGAGAATCGGTATATTGTGTGCCCATGCTATAAAAGTTCTTGATTTGATGAACATTAAGTTATTGCCAGAACATTATATTCTGAAGAGATGGACTAGAGAAGCACGGTGTGGAACTATTCAGGACAGAAGTGGGAGGAATGTTGTTGAGAACCCAATGTTCGATATTGATCAGCGCTACAAATCTCTCAATCGCAAGTTTATGAATTTGGCCACCCAAGTAGCTCCCTCCGAAGAATGTTGTACTCTGCTTGAAAGTGCACTTGATAGCCTTACTAAGGAATTTCTAGGCCGAATGAAAAATGCCCATCAAAGTAACCACATGGAGGGATGTTCCACCCAAGTGGTACATGAAGAATCAAATGAGCACTTAGCTGCTGCACGCCTAAAGAAAAAATCTCCTAAGAAGAAAACTAGAAAGAGAAAGTTGAACTGGATTGACAAGCAACATAAGAACAAGAAGAAAGGGGCTCCAAAGAAAGGACAAACTGAAGTAAAGAGAGCAAAGAAATTACCTAAGGTATGTTCTTTATATACTACAAATTTGTTGTTAGTTAAAATATAAACTACAACTTTGCTGAAATTTTTTGTTATCTTTAGTTTCAGCAAAGAGAAGATGGGATTGGACCATCACAATCGCACACCATAGAAAACAATGAGTATTGGAGCAACCAGAATGTGACCGGGAGTAATTGTTTCACAGATAATTATATTGCACCTAGTTTTACCGATTTGGTGACGGTAAGTGTGATCTGAAATTGTGTTCTGCTAGTACGTTCAATAATGCAGCTGTACATTGTGATGAAATTACTTTTTGTAATGCAGACTTCTAGAGTCGAAGACATTGAAGCCCTTTGCCGTGACGACTTCTTTTGATAATTAAAGGAAGTGCTCTCTTCATTTGGATGCAGTGAAAAGTCCATTTAGCAGTAGTTCTGTGAAATGCACTCATGTGATGTGGCTTCTCAGTGTTATGGTATTTTGGGGATTTATATAAGTAGTAATAGTATTCTGTTGGTGCTTGAGTTTCAATGCTCAAAATTGCAAAAATATTTGAGTTTCATTGCTAAAAAATCCAGTACTTTGTTAATACAAATAGCATGCTTGGATGCTTCAGTGCTAAACATTGCAGTAGCACTTCAGTTTCAGTTCTACAAATTTCAGTACTCTGTTAGTAGAGTGCTTGGCTGATTTAGGGGTGAAAATTGCAATAGCTCTTCAGTTTCCCTGATAAAACTACAGACTATGCTTGGAACGGCTGTACCTGCAATTTTTGGGGTGAGAAACAGGCATGACTACAGGCCACTACCAAATTTGGGGCAATTCAGACTTCATAGGACTAGAGAAAGGATGGGATGTGATGCAACTGCGGCATCTTGACTGACATGGCAGCGACGGTGGCTCGATGTTAACACAACGGCTGCAGCTCGACAGTGAGGCGGCGGCGGCTCCGTTGGATGTAACGCGGCAATGGCGGCGGCGGCTCCGTTG
This sequence comes from Triticum aestivum, assembly GCF_018294505.1. Lineage (NCBI taxonomy): Eukaryota > Viridiplantae > Streptophyta > Magnoliopsida > Poales > Poaceae > Triticum > Triticum aestivum. Next base: position 619,832,136 of record NC_057810.1, on the reverse strand, counting down.
GATGTAACGCGGCGATGGCGGCGGCGGTTTGACGGCGACGCAGTGGCTGCAGCTCGATAGCAACGAGGACGCATCAGCTTGATGATCGGCTACTTTTCTAACCCATGCGGTGATGACCTTACATCCTCACTGCTACAATTTTTGGCGCGAGCAGATTCAGAGTATAGTGAAACAAGCAAGTTGGTGGGGTAGCAGAGGTCCGTTGGATGAGAAAGCAGTGAACGAACGGCCGATTGTGGCCCGTACGGCAGTTCTGCCGTGCGTGAAGGCACGGCAGACGAGCCGCGTCCCGTGTTGCTACCCGTGAGCCCGTGATCACCCCTCGTTGCAGTCGCACCACCACATGACCACATGTTTACTCACCCGGCCGGTGATTCCACTGCACCGCACTGCTGCTGCTCATGGTGGCGGTCTGATTGCACAGTGTAAAGCTCGGGCTTAACAGAGCGCCTGCTTGTCTCATTTGGAAAAACAAGGATGGGCGGATTCCCTTTGCATGTGAGCTGACACCCAATCGATCGATCGGCACTGCAACGCACAGGGCTCGAGTCCCCATCAATGGCGTTGCGCTTGCTGTAGCGTGCACACCTCGCCTCCCCTGCTGCCGATCCGGCACTCTCTCTCTCGATCTTTCAGTGGTAGGTGGTGTTGCTAGCTGCTCTAGCTAGCTTGCCGACGAGCGTGGATAATGGTAGCACAGTAGTAGTAATTACAGTGCTTGTTAGGCCACGGCACATGTTTCTCCCTTCTTGGGCTCCTACTGCTGCTTAGCTTGGCTTCACTGACTAACTGACTTGTTTTACTAGCATTTTTAAGCTGCACGTATGCAGCTTCAGAAACGAGAGGTTTGATTAGCAGCTTAAATCTGGCAGAGAGAGCATCAATCCAGGCTTCGAGGCGGGAGCCCCGTTTTCGCCGCAGGCTTTGAGCTGTCGGAATACACAGAAGAAGGGGGCGGCGCAAGGGGAAGCTCACACGCTACACCACACCGCAGCGGGAGCTGCACAGCATGCGGAGAGGGTTATTACCTGAACCCCTGGTGGTCCTGCTCGGTTGGCCAGTAGTTGAATGCCCATTTATTCCCCTGGCCGCTGCAGGAGCATTTAGCAATCTTGGATGCAAGCCGCGGCTTTGCAGTGCAGGGAGCGAGATGCACTTGACGTAAATGAGCGGCATCTCCCTGTGCCCATGCAATGCACAGACACGTACATGTACGTCCAGGCCTCTCACAGGTCGCAACTTGATTCATCGATCGATGGCGCCTGCCGGTAGTGCTCGACCAAGGTGGTTTTTTTTTTCGAAAAAGGGACTCCCCGGCCTCTGCATCAAAACGATGCATACGGTCACATTTGTAGATAAAAAAGGATGTTCAACAACGTCTCATTGTCTGAAAAAAAAATGGCTAGCACACACAGAGCCAGAACGCCCAACACAAAAGGCCGAAAAGCCACAACCGGCTGGGCATAACAAGGATAAGTAAACTAATCGCCTATCCTATTACAGGGTCGTCATCCAAACCGGTTGAAGATATCCCGCGCTACCATCTCCCACCGTACAGATCCAGTAACCAAACGCTCCCTGGCCTCCGTTGGAGTGAGTAAGGACCACATATGGATCAGCGCAGTAGCTCGGAATAAAACCTGCAAAAAGTGAATAGTTGTTGTTCTGTTAAAAGCCAAATCATTTCTGCAGTTCCAAATTACCCATAATAACGCACATACTCCTATGCGAATGTGTCTAGCTGTTTCGGACTCTATCCCAACAAGCCACGTTCCAAATAACGCACTGACCGAATTCGGAGGAGTAATATTAAAGGCAATTTGTACCGTGTGCCATAATACTCTCGCCAACGGGCAATCAAAGAAAAGGTGCTTGGTGGTTTTGTCCCGATCACAGAAACTACACCTAGTAGATCCTGTCCAGTTGCGCTTAACCAAATTATCCTTTGTTAAAATGACTTGTTTATGTACAAACCACATAAACACTTTAATTTTCAAAGGAACCTTTACTTTCCAAACGTGTTTGGAACTAGGAATAACACTAGAGTTAATGACAACGATATACATCGTCTTAACGGTGTATTCTCCAGACATAGTAAGCTTCCAACACAACTGATCGGGCTGATGAGCTAACTGAACCTCCATCAGTCGACTCACCAGATGAAGCCAAGCTTCCCACCGGTCACCAATAAGCACCCTCCTAAACTGAATATTAAGAGGAATGGATTGCATAATCGTTGCAACTAGAGCATCACGTCGGTTAACAATACGATATAGAGACGAATACTGAAGCGCCAATGGCGTTTCACCAAGCCAAGTATCTGTCGTGGTTCTAAGCCTGACAGTAGAGTGGGGGTAAGTATGGAGAGGCAAGGTCCTAGCTATGGAGAGGTTGTAAGCACAAAGGATGTACGAGTTCAGGCCCTTCTCGGAGGAAGTAACAGCCCTACGTCTCGGAGCCCGGAGGCGGTCGAGTGGATTATGGATGTATGAATTACAAGGTGCCGAACCCCTCTGCCTGTGGAGGGGGGTGGCTTATATAGAGTGCGCCAGGACCCCAGCCAGCCCACGTAGGAGAGGGTTTAAGGTGAGTTAAGTCTGGGGCGTTACTGGTAACGCCCCACATAAAGTGCCTTTACTATCATAAAGTCTACTTGATTACAGGCCGTTGCAGTGCAGAGTGCCCCTTGACCTCCTGGTGGTCGAGTGAGTCTTCGTGGTCGAGTCCTTCAGACCAGTCGAGTGAGTCCTCATTGGTCGACTGGAAGGCGACCTCTTCTAAGGATGTCTCGGGGTAAGTTACTTGGATCAGGTCCATGACCCTACCCTAGGTACATAACCCCATCATTAGCCCCCGAATGGATTGAGGCTTCGAGTGAAGGAGTTGATGTCGTTTCCGATTGACTTTTGCGCTCTAGTTGTGCGCTGTTCTGGACCAAAGAATCTCTTCGTTGACAGGGAGCAATTTGTCTTCAGTCGACTCGATCCATTCTGTTTTTACGTCGAGTGATCTTTCGGGCTTCGACGATCTCCGAGCGACGGATCGCCGGAAACACCGCGCCTGACAGACTGATTTGTTGCTCGCGGATTCTGCGGGATGTGAAATTTGGGGGCGCGCGCGAAGCGGGGCGGACCGCGGCGTTCGGATGGGACGGGGCATGGACGCCTCGATCTCCGCGCCGCCTTTTTCGCCACGTATCCCGTCTGCATAACTGTTCAGATATGATTAGATCGACCGGGCCCACCTGTCATCCACTCGGAAGTGACCTTATAAATGTGCCCGGCGGGGATTTCTGTGCTGCGCCTCAGCATTCTCCCTCTCTCTCTGCTTCCTTCTTCCCTGCTCAGCGTGCTCGCTCTCGCCTCCGCACCACTTCCCTTCGCGCATCCCTCCGGCGACCATGGCCAAGGAGAAGACGGCGGCGCTGGAGCGCGCCAAGAAGGCGTCGGCGTCGGAGAAGGCGAAGGGGAGATCCACCAGCCGCGGAGGGTCCTCGTCCAGGTCCCGCCTGCCGAAGGGCTGGGTCCAAGGAGACTGGATCCAGTCGACCATCACAGAGAAGGACCTCCTCGACATGGCCAACGAGGGCTTGATTCCTCACGGAGCTGCGAGGTTGCCGGGGGAGGAGTGGCATCCACAGCCAGAAGAGGGTGAGTGTGTGCTTTTGGCCACTCATGTGGATCGTGGGTTTTCATTGCCGCCAAGTAGTTTCTTCCGTGGCTTCTTGAATTTCTTTGGAGCGCAGCTTCACCACTTTACCCCGAACTCCATTGCCTATCTTGCTGCATTCGTGTCCATGTGTGAGGGTTTCTTGGGCTGTCGACCGCACTGGGGTTTGTTCAAACATATCTTCACGTGTCGCTCCCAGACCGTGAAGAAGGCGAGTCCGGGTGATGAGAAAACCCGAGTCGTCCAAATGTGTGGGGGCCTGGGGATCCAGGTGAGGAATAAGAGCACCTTCCCGCCCATGACCTTTCCCGAGTCCGTCAGAGGCTGGCAGTCGACTTGGTTCTACTGCCAGGTCCAGTCGACGCCAGGGCAGTCGAGTGGACTCCCTCCATTTACCATGGACCGAGTGAACAAGCCTTCCCCTCTGAAGCTGATTCCGGAGGAGAGAGCCGACGTGAAGATGTTGATGGAGCGCGTGGTGCAGTTGGTTCGGGAGGGAGTGACAGGCATGGACCTCTTGGAGGTTTTCCTCAGGCGTCGCATCCAGCCTCTCCAGTTCCGGAGCCACTGCATGTGGTTGTACTGTGGGACCGAAGACGAGACTAGGGTCCATCCAGAAGCAGTCGACGATGTCACTCTGGAAAGATGGATGGCAGCCGTCACCGGAAACAAGGACAACCCACGCGGAGCCAGAAGGATTCCTCCACTCGACCACAACAGCGATCCAGATAAGGTACACTTGCCCTGCTCTCCATTGCATTCTTGTCGCATTCATCTCTATTTACTCTGCCGACTGGTCGACTGATCATTGTCTTGATATCTGCTAGGCCCTCACCGAGCTGTACTCGATGCCCAATGGGGCACAAGCTTCGACTGAGGAGGGCGAGGCGAGCGGAGGCGAGAGCCAGGAAGAGGAGGAATGGGACTCGGATGTTGCAGAGGACGATGACGATGATGACGATGATGCCGGTGATGAAGACGACGTCGAGGACGAGGAAGAGGAGGAGGAGGAGGAAGTCGTGCCACTGCGCTCGGAAAGGCGGTCGAAGCTCGTCCACGACCCTTCGACTGGACGTGGCAAGGGGGTTGCGACGCAGTCGACCAAGCGCCCTAGGACCACCTCTCCAGCGCCGACTGAAAAGGCGCCGAAGCAGCCCAGGGCGGCCTCGTCGAAGCCGATCAAACTCCTGCCGAAGATGAAGGTGTCCATCCCTACCATATCAGGGTAACCGTGCTGCTCATATTTTCTTATTCTGTGTGAACTTTATCTCTGGTCGACGCTGAAGTTAGTCGACTGATCCTTTGGAGTTGCAGTGCTGCTACTTCTGAGACCTCGGCCCGGGCTGATGATCACGAGATGGAGGATGCAGCAACTTCGAACCCAGGTACTGTACTCTTAACCCCGTTCTTAGTCGACTGACTCGCGATCTCTGATCCTGATCCTTCTCCGCAGCTCCACCCAACACTGTTATCAATCTCCCTGACGACGACGAGGATGAGGAACCACTGACATGCAGGAGGAGTCGGAAAGCGTCCGCCAGCAAGGTGCCTCAGGATGTGACGGCGCCTGAGATTCTGACTGTGGAAGAAGAGAACACCACTCGACACACGGTGTCCTTCGCAAGTCCACTGACGAGTGCTCAGCGGCCCTCTCTCTTCACGACGCACCACGTCCCAGAGGACCAAGCTGGCGCAGCGAAGGAGGCAATACGCCAGGCGGGACTTATGATGGAGCAGCTGAAGACCATCCGGGACGCGAGCCAGGCAGCTTATGACGCCAGCTTTGCCCTCCAAAGCAATGTCCAGGTCAGTCGACCGATGTTTGTTCTGTTGGATATGCTACCAAAAACTTTTCTTTTCCGGAATTTTATATTAGTCACCCACTGGGTGTGTCGAATAAACTCCGTGTTAGCGGGGGCACGCTGAGTGCACCCGCTGGGTGTAGTCCCCAAGGCTAAGGTCGACTGCTGGCAGTCGGCCTTAGGCTTTATAATACCAATTTTTCTGTCAGTCGACTGGTCGACTGGATTTCACAAACCGGTGGGGGCACGCTGAGTGCACCCACTGGGTGTAGTCCCCAAGGCTAAGGTCGACTGCTGGCAGTCGGCCTTAGGCTTTATAATATCAATTTTTCTGTCAGTCGACTGGTCGACTGGATTTCACAAACCGGTGGGGGCACGCTGAGTGCACCCACTGGGTGTAGTCCCCGAGACTGTGGTCGACTGCTTGCAGTTGATCACAGTCTTAGAGAATGCATCTCGCACACTTTTTTTTTGAGGTCGACTGGTCGACTTTGTCTTCAACAGGATTAGTGGGGGCACGCTGAGTGCACCCACTGGGTGTAGTCCCCGAGACTACGGTCGAATGCTTGTATTCGGCTGTAGTCTTAGAAACGTGTGTTTTTCCCTTTTTCACTCGGGAGTGAATTACATTTGACATTTAGTCGATTGGTTCTTCGCAGAACTCTTGTGATCTTGTGGCTCGCTACTCAGAGCTGGAACAGAAACATACTCAAGTCGAGCTGAGCTTGAAGCTGGTTCAGGAGAAGCTGACAAAGGCAAAGGAGGAGACCGAAGGTATGTTTGGTGAGACCTTGACGACTGCTTTTCCCCTTGCTTGTTTCAGCATCTGATCTTGCTGTAACTTGCAGGTAAGGTAAGGGAGGCCCAGCAGAAGAAAGACCTTGAGCTAGCTGAAAAGATCAAGCTTGCTGACGAGAAGTTAGCTTCAGTCACCAAGCTCGAACAAGACAATACCAATCTGAAAACTGCTCTTGGGATTGCCAACAAGGAGGTCAGTCGACTGAGAACTGACAAAGCTGCCCTGACCGATCAAGTCAGCAAATTGACTGAGAAGAAAACTGAACTGGAGGCCTTCCTGAGTGGCCTTGCCAAGAAGCTGTTTCTTATGCTTGAAGGTAAACCTCCATGTTTGGCAAATATTTCCAATTGTGACTTTTTCCATTCGACTATCCCCTTGACTTAGTGATCCTCGTCGCAGAATTTTGTCAAAACTTTGAAGAAGAAACCAGCCGACTGGAGCCGAACCTCGACCCCGTCAATTCTCCGGTGAACGACGAAGTTGCCATGGATGTTTTCCGACTGGAGTCTCGCATTGCAGCTGTCGTGGATTATCTCGCAAGGCTGAAGGCCGCCACATCGCGCATCGACTCGACGCTCTGGCCTGAGGAGACACTTCAGAATGACCTTGAGTCGCTGATGGCCCGCTTGAACACGATCCCTGGTCGAGTGCAGGAGTGGAAGAAGTCCTCGGCTCGGTGTGGTGCAGATGTCGCTCTATGTCTGGCCCGAGTCCACTGCAAAGATGCACGAGAGGAGAAGCTGGCGGCCCTTCGGGTGGCCAATACCAAGAAGCACGACTTCAGGTCCTTTATGGAGACTTTCCTTGCAGCTGCCACTCGGATCGCCGACGGAATTGACCTTGATGAATTTGTTGCACCTTCCAGCCCTCCGCAGGAGGGGTAAAAAACTTTTTCTGGCTCGACACTTTAAATTTGCCTCGGTATGCCGAGTGGAATTGTAACCGACAAACCTTAACGGGCTTGACGCCTGAGCACTTTCGGTTCCTTTAGATATCGATTCAAACTTGAATTTGGTGCTTGAATATGATTGCCTTCGGCTCGGAATGTCTTTTGCAGGTTCAAAGCAAGGTGCCTGTACTGCAATCGACTTATTCTTTAGTCCACTTAGGCGAGCACTGGTGCTGCAGCTAAGCCCCCGAGTGAGAGGGTCGCTCTCCACTCGGCAGGGTTTTTATACCTTAGGCGAGCACAGGGCTGCAGCTAAGCCTCCGAGTGAGAGGGTTGCTCTTCACTCGGTAGGATTTTTATAACTTAAGCGAGTGCTTGGACTGCAGCTAAGCCCCCGAGTGAGAGGGTTGCTCTTCACTCGGTAGGATTTTGATAACTTAGGCGAGCACGAGGCTGCAGCTAAGCCTCCGAGTGGAAGGCTGGCTTACCACTCGGTAGGATTTTCACAACTTAGGCGAGTGGTTGGACTGCAGCTAAGCCCCCGAGTGAGAGGGTTGCTCTTCACTCGGCGAGATTTTTATAACTTAGGCGAGCACGAGGCTGCAGCTAAGCCTCCGAGTGGAAGGCTGGCTTACCACTCGGTAGGATTTTCACAACTTAGGCGAGTGCTTGGACTGCAGCTAAGCCCCCGAGTGAGAGAGTTGCTCTTCACTCGGCGGGATTTTTATAACTTAGGCGAGCACGAGGCTGCAGCTAAGCCTCCGAGTGGAAGGCTGGCTTACCACTCGGTAGGATTTTCACAACTTAGGCGAGTGCTTGGACTGCAGCTAAGCCCCCGAGTGAGAGAGTTGCTCTTCACTCGGTAGGATTTTTATAACTTAGGCGAGCACGAGGCTGCAGCTAAGCCTCCGAGTGGAAGGCTGGCTTACCACTCGGTAGGATTTTCACAACTTAGGCGAGCACATGGCTGCAGCTAAGCCTCCGAGTGGAAGGCTGGCTTACCACTCGGTAGGATTTTGATAACTTAGGCGAGCACATGGCTGCAGCTAAGCCTCCGAGTGGAAGGCTGGCTTACCACTCGGTAGGATTTTTATAACTTAGGCGAAACGGATTCGCAGCTAAGCCTCCGAGTGAGAGTCTGGCTCACCACTCGGTAGGATTTTTACAAACTTAGGCGAAACGGATTCGCGGCTAAGCCACCCACTGGGTGGGAATTTTATGGGGACTAAAATAGAAAGTGACAGAAATTATGGGGGAACTATGACACTATTATTTTGAGGCCCACGAACTACAGAAGTATTTTATTGCAACTCATCCGAGTGATAAAACTTAAGTGTAAAATGGGCGGAGTAGCTCCGCGTTCCAAGCTCGGGGCTCGTCGATATTATGCTCGACGTTGTAAAGACGGTACGCCCCGTTGTGGAGAACCTTGGTGACGATGAAGGGGCCTTCCCAAGAAGGAGCAAGCTTGTGTGGTTTGTGCTGATCCACTCGGAGAACCAAATCCCCTTCCTGGAAGGCCCGACCTCTCACATTTCTGGCGTGAAAACGGCGCAGATCTTGTTGGTAGATGGTCGACCGGATCAGAGCCATCTCCCTTTCTTCCTCTAAAAGGTCGACTGCGTCCTGCCGCGCTTGTTCAGCTTCTGCTTCGTTGTAGATTTCAACTCGAGGAGCATTGTGGAGAAGATCACTCGGCAAGACTGCTTCAGCTCCATAGACCAAGAAGAATGGAGTTCTTCCGGTCGACCGATTAGGCGTGGTCCGCAGTCCCCAGAGTACAGATGGAAGTTCGTCGACCCAAGCTCCAGCCGCGTGTTTGAGGTCACGCATCAGTCGAGGCTTCAGTCCCTTGAGAATCAGTCCATTAGCTCGCTCTGCTTGTCCATTCGACTGCGGATGGGCGACTGAAGCGTAGTCGACTCGTGTGCCCTGGGAGTTGCAGAAAGTTCTGAATTCTTCTGAGTCAAAGTTCGACCCATTATCTGTAATGATGCTGTGCGGGACTCCATATCTGAATATAAGTTCCCTGATGAAGCTAACAGCAGTACCGGTGTCAAGGCTCTTGATTGGTTTAGCCTCGATCCACTTGGTGAACTTGTCGACTGCCACCAGTACATGCGTGAAGCCACTTCGTCCTGTTCTCAAAGGACCGATCATGTCCAGCCCCCAAACTGCAAAAGGCCAGACGAGTGGGATGGTCTTCAAAGCTGACGCAGGCTTGTGCGACATATTCGAGTAGAACTGACATCCCTCGCACTTATCTACTATCTCTTTTGCCATCTCATTTGCCTTGGGCCAGTAAAATCCGGCTCGGTATGCTTTGGCCACGACGGTCCGAGAGGACGCATGATGACCACAGGTCCCCGAGTGAATATCATTGAGGATGAGTCGACCTTCTTCTGGTGTTATGCACTTCTGACTGACTCCAGTCGCGCTTTCTCTGTATAATTGTCCTTTGATTACGGTAAAGGCCTTAGATCGACGGACGATCTGTCGAGCCTCTTCCTCATCCTCCGGAAGCTCTTTCCTCAAGATATATGCGACATACGGAATCGTCCAGTCGGGAATGACCACCAAAACCTCCATGATCAAGCCGACCACCGCTGGGACTTCGACTTCAGTCGGATCTGTGGTGCTCTTGGGCTGCAGAGTTTCTTCGGTGAAAGGATCCTCTTTGACTGACGGAGTGTGTATATGCTCCAAGAACACACCACTCGGAATGGCTTCTCTCTTGGAACCTATCTTTGCTAGATCATCAGCTGCTTGATTTTTCAGTCGGGGGATATGATGGAGCTCCAACCCCTCGAACTTCTTCTCCAGCTTCCTCACTGCACTGCAGTATCCAGTCATGGCTGGGCTTCTCACGTCCCACTCTTTCATCACCTGATTGACCACTAAATCCGAGTCGCCATAGACCATTAGGCGACGGACGCCGAGTGAAATGGCCATGCGCAACCCATATAGGAGGGCCTCATATTCTGCCTCATTGTTGGAGGAATCAAAGTGAATCTGGAGCACATATCTGAGCTTATCTCCTCTGGGGGAAACCAGGACAACCCCAGCACCGGAACCATTCAGCATCTTAGAGCCATCGAAAAACATGGTCCAATGCTCCGAGTGAACTTCAGTCGGCTGCTGTTGTTCAATCCACTCGGCGAGGAAATCTGCTATCGCCTGGGACTTAATGGCTTTCTTTGCCTCAAACTTGATATCAAGGGGAAGAAGTTCAATCGCCCATTTGGCCACTCGACCAGTTGCATCTCTGTTGTGCAAAATCTCTGATAGTGGAGCGTCGCTGACGACTGTGATGGAAAGGTCAGAGAAATAATGAGCAACCTTCTTTGTGGTCATGTATATTCCATACACAAGCTTCTGATAATGAGGATATCTCTGCTTGGATGGAGTCAAGACTTCAGACAAATAATACACTGGGCGCTGAACTTTGAGAGCTTTTCCTTCTTCTCCCTGCTCGACCGTTAGCACAGTACTGACGACTTGTCCTGTGGCTGCGATGTAGAGCAACAGAGGCTCTTTGCTGATTGGAGCAGCAAGCACCGGCTGGGTGGAGAGCAGAGCTTTTAGCTCGGCAAACGCTGCATCAGCTTCTGGAGTCCACTCGAACTTGTCAGCCTTCTTCATCAGTCGGTAAAGAGGCAGTGCCTTTTCACCGAGTCGTGAGATGAATCGACTTAATGCGGCCAAGCATCCAGTAAGCTTCTGGACATCGTGCACTCGCACAGGGCGTTTCATTTGGAGGATAGTGCCTATCTTCTCTGGGTTAGCATCGATTCCCCGTTCGGAAACGAGAAAACCGAGTAACTTGCCACCAGGAACTCCAAATGTGCACTTTGATGGATTGAGCTTGATATGATACCTTCTGAGGTTGGCAAATGTTTCGGCGAGGTCAGCGAGCAGGTCGGAACCTTTTAGTGACTTGACAACAATATCATCCATATAAGCTTCCACATTCCGACTGATTTGGGTGAGTAGACACTTCTGAATCATTCGCATAAATGTGGCTCCGGCATTCTTGAGGCCGAATGGCATGGTGATATAGCAGAAGCACCCGAATGGAGTGATGAAAGCTGTTTTTACCTCATCGGGCCCGTACAGACGGATCTGGTGGTACCCGGAGTAAGCATCTAAAAAAGACAACCTCTCACATCCCGCGGTCGAGTCAACAATTTGATCTATGCGGGGGAGAGGAAAGTGATCTTTCGGGCAGGCCCGGTTGATGTGCTTGAAATCAATGCACATTCGGAGCGTCTTGTCCTTCTTAGGAACCATGACGACATTAGCGAGCCACTCGGAGTGGTATATCTCTCGGATAAATTCTGCCGCCAACAGTCGAGCCACTTCTTCACCGATGGCCTTTCTCTTCTGGACGGCGGACCGCCGAAGATGCTCTTTGACTGGTTTTGCAGACGAGTCGACTCTTAGGCGATGCTCAGCCAGTCCCCTGGGAACACCTGGCATGTCAGCGGGCTTCCATGCAAAAATGTCCCAGTTCTCACGGAGGAACTGGATGAGCGCTTCTTCCTATTTTGGGTCGAGTGTTGTGGAGATGTGGGTCGGAGCTGCTTCGGGGTCGGTCGGGTGAATGTGAACAGGCTTCGTCTCACCGGACGACTGGAAAGCAGACTCTGTGGCGGGCTTCTTGGATCGCAGCAAGTCACTCGGATCTGCGTTTTGCTTGTATTCTTCGAACTCGACCGCTGTCACTTGGGAGTCGGCAATCTTGGAGCCCTTCTGAAAGCACTCCTCTGCTTTCTTCCTATCACCGGTGACAGTGATCACCCCTTTGGGACCGGGCATCTTCAATTTGAGGTACACGTAACATGGTCGAGCCATGAACCGTGCATAGGCTGGTCTTCCCAAAATGGCATGATATGCACTTTGAAAATCCACGACCTCAAACGTCAACTTTTCTTTGCGAAAATGCTTCGAATCACCAAACACTACGTCCAAAGCTATCTGGCCGAGTGACTCAGCCTTCTTCCCTGGTATAACTCCATGGAAGCTCATGTTACTAGTGCTCAGTCGGGACATCGGAATGCCCATACCTTTCAATGTGTCTGCATACAATAAGTTCAGCCCACTTCCACCATCCATCAGCACCTTTGTCAGTCGAGTGCCTTCGACAACTGGATCGACCACCAAAGCTTGCCTCCCGGGAGTGGCAATATGAGTCGGGTGATCAGATTGGTCGAATGTGATGGGTGTTTGAGACCACTTCAGATAATTTGCCTTTGCTGGGGCAACCATGTTCACCTCTCGGTTAATCACTTTCAGTCGACTTCTGCTTTCCACATCTGCAAAGATTATCAGAGTGGAGTTGATATGCGGATATCCTCCCTCATTGTCCTCTTTGTCTTCGGCCTTGTCCGACTCCTTCTCCTTGTCCTTAGACTGTTTTCCCTGAAACTGCTGGATCAGGAGTCGACATTGGCGAGTGGTGTGCTTCGGGTAAATGATATTCCCCTCTTCATCTTTCTTCGTGTGAATATGACACGGCATATCCATCACGTCGTTCCCTTCTTTATCCTTTACCTTCTTGGGGTTCCAGGATCCTTTTGGTTTCCCCTTAAACTTTCCTTGAGTCACGGCCAGAGCCTCTCCAGGAGCTGCCGGTTCAGCCTTCCGCTTCTGTTTCCGACTGGTGTTTCCTTTTTCCGACTGACTCGGCTTGTGCTTGCCGCTTCGAAGTCGGTCTTCTTCTTCGCCGTTGGCGTACTTGGTAGCAATCTCCATCATTCGACTCAAGGTCATGTCACCGGTTCGACCAAATTTCAAACTCAGTTCTCTGTTCTTGACGCCGTCTTTGAAGGCGCATACTGCCTGATGATCAGAGACATTTTCCACAGTGTGGTGCAAAGTGATCCACCTCTGAATATACTCTCTGAGAGTCTCATTAGTTTTCTGCACGCAGACTTGCAACTCTGTCAATCCTGCTGGTCGCTTGCAAGTCCCTTCAAACGTTCTGACGAACACTCGGGACAGATCTTCCCAAGTGTAAATGCTGCTAGGAGGTAATTGAGTCAACCATGCCCTGGCAGAACCTTCCAACATGAGGGGCAAATGCTTCATGGCCACCTCGTCGTTCCCACCACCGATCTGAACTGCCACTCGGTAGTCTTCAAGCCAAGTTTCAGGCTTAGACTCACCAGTAAACTTGCTGACTCCTGTCGCCAACCTGAAATTGGGGGGGATAACTGCGGCTCTGATAGCTCTGCTGAAACATTCAGAACCAGAAACATGTACTCGACTGCTCGTGGGTACATCTCTGTCGAGTGCGCCCCGATGGGCTCTGTTCCGGTCGACCAACCCTTGCACGATAATGGATCGCGCGTCGAAGCCTGGCTCTCTGGGGTCAACTGGAACCCTACGCCCTGTACTGTACTGACGCCTATCATCTGGCTGCCGAGGAGCGTAAGACCCACCCCTCGGAGGGGAATAGGGCACTCGACGCCTATCATCTCGGTCGAGTCTGTCGCCATATTGATCTCGCCGATTCTCACGCCCTTCGCGCCGCGGAGGCGATCTGGGGCTGTGAGCCGACTGAACCGTATTCACAGTGACGGATCGACTGTGAATTCTGTTGCGCGACTGCGACACGGCTGAATTCTGATCTCCTGCTGCCCGGAGCAGATCCCTGATCTGCAGCAAACCTCTGCCAGCTTCCGACTGCGAAGGCTGAATGGACTCTGCTATACGGGTTGCAGCTGCTAAATTCTGAATTGGTGTTCGATATACCTGAGTCGGCGGGAAGAGTTGACGTCGACTGGTGTCGGGAACTCGTTGCCGCGCGCGCTCGTCGAGTGCTCGCTGAAGGTTCTCCAGTCGAGTGCGCTCGGCCAAATTGGCCAGACGCGCCTCCTCCAAGGCACGAGCCTCGGGGGTTTCTCCTGCGATGGGAATACGCAGGGGATCCTCGTTCCTGCGGCGAAGCTCTTCTCTTTGCAGAGAGTTGAGTGGCTCGGGCTGGTACTCTTCGTAGCCTCGTGCAGGGTCGCCGCCGTCACCTGCTCCACCACCTCGGGCGAAGCTAGGAGGGCTGTGGGGCCCGTCGACCATCAAGATTTCCGCCGCTGGATCACTGCTTCCGCACTCGGACGCGGTCTCTCCGGAGCCAGTCGACTGATCGAACAAGCCGTAGAGAGATTCGTTGGGCTCGATTGCCACAACTTGTGTAGTGGCCGATTGGCGAGCCACCGCGTGATTCACCCATCGCTGAAGCCTCGACCGGCCTGAGCGCTTGCGCTGGCGGGAGACCGGGAGGGTGGACGATGGAGGAGTCGACCGATACTGAGTCGACGGTTGCCGCAGCAGAACGCCGCGGACACATGCGCGAAAATGCGTCGCACCGCGGACGGGGAGCGCGTCTACGTCGAGTGGAGCCTCCTGGAGCCATGCGGAGTCGTCGGCGATGAAGGTGAAAGAGCCGAGACGGATCTCTTGACCCTTGACCAAAACTCCAGCAGACACCATGATGAGAGTACTCGGAAGAATCGCAACTTCTCCACAAAATCGCTAAAACACCTGCCCCACGGTGGGCGCCAACTGTCGTGGTTCTAAGCCTAACAGTAGAGTGGGGGTAAGTATGGAGAGGCAAGGTCCTAGCTATGGAGAGGTTGTAAGCACAAAGGATGTACGAGTTCAGGCCCTTCTCGGAGGAAGTAACAGCCCTACGTCTCGGAGCCCGGAGGCGGTCGAGTGGATTATGGATGTATGAATTACAAGGTGCCGAACCCCTCTGCCTGTGGAGGGGGGTGGCTTATATAGAGTGCGCCAGGACCCCAGCCAGCCCACGTAGGAGAGGGTTTAAGGTGAGTTAAGTCTGGGGCGTTACTGGTAACGCCCCACATAAAGTGCCTTTACTATCATAAAGTCTACTTGATTACAGGCCGTTGCAGTGCAGAGTGCCCCTTGACCTCCTGGTGGTCGAGTGAGTCTTTGTGGTCGAGTCCTTCAGACCAGTCGAGTGAGTCCTCATTGGTCGACTGGAAGGCGACCTCTTCTAAGGATGTCTCGGGGTAAGTTACTTGGATCAGGTCCATGACCCTACCCTAGGTACATAACCCCATCAGTATCCTCCCAGAATCGAGTGTTGTTACCATTGCCAACAATAAACTTTGTTCAATTAAAGAAAGCAGCTTTGACTCTCATAAGCCCCTTCCAAAACGGTGATTCAGTCGGTCTCACCGTCGCCTGCGACAAAGTCTTAGAATGCAAATACTTGTTACGAAGAATCTGCGCCCAAGTTGCCTCGGTCTCAACTGATAACTTATACAACCATTTACTGAGAAGGCATCTAATCTTGACTTCAAGATTTTCAATACCAAGACCCCCCTAGTCCTTTGGTCGACAGATGACATCCCATTTGGCGAGTCGGTACTTTCTCTTTAGCTCATCACTCTGCCAGAAGAATCAAGATTGGTAGAAGTTCAGCCTTTTCCTTACCCCAACTGGGACTTCAAAGAAAGATAAGAGAAACATAGGCATACTCGTGAGCACCGAATTAATAAGAATCAATCGGCCTCCATATGACATGAGTTTGCCCTTTCAGCAACTAAGTTTCTTCTCAAACCGATCCTCGATGCACTTCCATTCTCTGTTTGTCAGCTTACGATGGTGAATGGGTATACCCAGGTACGTGAAAGGTAAAGATCCCAATTCACATCCAAATAGTTGCTTATAAGCCTCTTGTTCCTCATTGGCTCTAGCAAAACAGAACAACTCGCTTTTATGAAAGTTAATCTTCAAACTGGTCAACTGTTCAAATAAGCATAACACCAGCTTCATATTTCTCATTTTTGCCAAGTCGTGCTCCATAAAGATGATTGTATCATCAGCGTACTGCAGGATGGACACACCGCCATCTACTAGATGAGGCACCAAGCCACCTACCTGACCAACCTCCTTTGCCCTACCAATTAGGATTGCCAACATATCAACGGCGATGTTGAACAAAATTGGAGACATTGGATCACCCTGTCTCAAGCCCTTGTGTGTCTGGAAATAATGACCTATGTCGTCATTCACTTTAATTCCAACACTCTTTTTTGGGTGAAAGATTCTACTTGGCATCGCCAAGCTTCATCAAAACCCTTCATGCGTAAGGCCTATTGAAGGAAAGGCCATTTGACCTTATCGTACGCTTTCTCGAAATCCACCTTCAAAACAACTCCATCAAGTTTTTTCGAGTGAATCTCATGGAGCGTTTCATGAAGGACCACAACCCCTTCAAGGATGTTCCTGTCCGTCATGAAAGCAG
This sequence comes from Triticum aestivum, assembly GCF_018294505.1. Lineage (NCBI taxonomy): Eukaryota > Viridiplantae > Streptophyta > Magnoliopsida > Poales > Poaceae > Triticum > Triticum aestivum. Next base: position 619,815,700 of record NC_057810.1, on the reverse strand, counting down.
TTTGAGTAGGCTGCACCACAGCATGCACAATCTGTGTGAGCCTATTCGTCCTGACCTTGGTAAATTTTTTGAAACTAACATTAAGAAGACAGATGGGCCTGAATTGCTCGATTCTCACCGCCTCTGTCTTCTTAGGAAGCAGGGTTATCATTCCAAATTCAGCTGGAAAAGGTGAAGCTGTCCTGAGAATAAATCATGGGACAACGGCAACAAATCTCCTTTCATAATATGCCAGCATTTCTTGTAAAACTCAGCCGGGAATCCATCCGGACCAGGAGCCTTATTATTTTTCATCTGCGAAATGGCCTCATACACCTCTTTCTCAGAAAAAGGAGCTGCTAAAATATCATTCTCAATAGCAGTAAGTTGAGGCACATCCTCAATCCTAGACTCATCCAGCGAGACACAGTTATCCTCTGGAGGTCCAAACAACTGTTTGTAGTACTCAGTAATGTACAATTTTAGGTTCTCCTGACCAAGAATTGTTCCTTCATCTTGTTCAAGCTGAAAGATCCTCTTCTTTCTGTGCTTGCCATTAGCGATTATGTGGAAGAATTGAGTGTTCGCATCCCCCTGGACTACTCTACGGACCTTGGCCCATAACGCCCACTTTAATTCTTCCTCACGAAGAAGCGCTTTCAGCCTCATCTCTGCGTCAAGCTTTGCATGGAGCTTCGCGGCTGGCAAAACCGTGGTTTCTGCTTTCACATCTAGGGACTGAATAAGTGTAAGGAGCTGTTCTTTCTCCAACTTATAAATCCCGCTAAGATGCTTAGCCCACCCACGTAGGAAGCTTCTCAAGTGCCTAATCTTATTCTGCCAACGCTCAAGCGCGGTCCTACCTTCTGTATCCTTAGCCCACTCTCTGGCTACGAGATCGAGGAAGCCTTCTCTCTCAAACCAAGCAAGCTCGAAAGAAAAAGTGTTTTTATTTCCCAAGTGGGTGGCCTCACCGGAATCAAGAAACGGAGGCGTGTGGTCAGAAATACCACGAGAAAGTGCCTGAACTGTCACAAAGGGGAATTTTTTGATCCCATTCGACACTAGCCAGGACTCGATCCAACTTCTCAAACGTCGGATTTGGCATCGCGTTAGCCCAGGTAAACTTTCTGCCCGAAATCTCTATTTCTCTCAGATCCAAGCTTTCAATAATGGTATTAAACATGAACGACCATCTTCCATCAAAATTATGATTATTCTTCTCATCACGCCTTCGAATAATGTTGAAATCACCCCCCACCAGGATAGGAAGTTGCTCGCAGCCGCAAATCCTAACCAGATCAGCCAAGAAATCCGGTTTTAGCTCGGGCTGTGCGGCACCATATACCGCCACCAACGCCCAGTTAAACCCATCAGCCTTCGACCACACCCTAAACTTAACAGCAAAATCTCCCATGACCACACTTCGAACTTCTAGCGAATCGCATCTAACCCCGAGTAAGATCCCACCCGACCTTCCTCGCGGTGGCAGACAATCCCAGTCAAAATCAATACCACCCGATAAGGTATTTAGAAATTATGGCGAAAAGTTAGCTCTACCAGTTTCCGACAATGTGATAAAGTCCAACCTATGCTCAATAGATGCCTCGGCAAGAAACCTTCTTTTAGCCAAGTCTTTAAGACCTCTGCTATTCCAAAAGATTCCTTTCATATCTCGTCATGAAATTTTTTAGCCGTTCTGATCCGAGCACTCCTACGAACTGTGGAATTAGAGGTATTAACCGACATACCAGAAGTGACCTCAACGTCACGAAGCTTGGCCGCCCTCATGGCGCACCGCTGCTGTATGTCGTCCACCTTCGGATGCTCCTGGAGACGGCTGCTCAACCGTCGCCCCTCCGACACCATATCAGGAATACCATCGAACGAGATCACCTCCTCCCGAGTGACCCTGCTCGTTGTGAGGCCTCCTGCCCCACTCCAAACACACCGCGGATCATCCTCCAACGATGAGGCAGCTGGACCACCGTCAAGTGAGGGGGCGCTCAACGGCACCGGTGACGTCCGTCGCACTGCACCGTCGAGAGGCTACACTACGCCGGGGGAAGATGGAGCCAGGGCCGCCTGCCCGAGCTCCCCATCCACCGCGGCCCTAGGACTAGCGGGAGGGCCAGCCACCTTGGGCGCCCCCGGAGAAGAGGACCCTGAGGCCACCTGCCCCGAGCCCCCTCCGGACACCGGGGACGTTGCCAGCATCTCCGGCCTCACGAGAGGAGAAGAAGGTGCTGAGGCCTCCTGCCGCGGACCCCCTCTCGAAGAAACAGCCTCGAGCACCGAGACCTCATCCACCATGAGAGCAGAAGAGGGCGCCGAGGCCACCTGCCCCGAGCCCCCCTCAAAAGACGGAACCGCCACCTGCAGCTCCGGCAACGCGATAGAAGGTGAGGGAACCGAGACCACCAACCCCGGACCCTCGACCTGAGGAAAATCAACGATCTGGTGGGAGGGAACCTCCTCCTCCTCACCGCTGACCGAAATCGACGAAGCCCCAATAAGTGGACTCACAGCTCCCTCAAAATCCAAAACGGGTAACGTGTGCTCAAACACCTCAACGGACTTCACCCTCTCACTCCAAAGCCTCGGAGGCGCAGAAGCCGGCTCGAAGGACCCAAATCTCAGAGTAGTCGTAGGCACTGAGGTAGGTGGTACTGTCCCATCCCCGGATGTCTGAGAAACGGCACCCAGAGCAATGGGCGACTCTCGTCCATTATCATCGACCGGCGCCTCCTTAAGCCCCGAACTGTCATCTCCCTCGTGCATATCAAGATCAGTCCCGTTAGCCGCCTCGACGGACAGACTCTCGTCCTCAAACTCAATCACGAGGTTATAAACCTGGCCTCGATAAACCCACTTGACCACCTCAGGCACGTACTCAATATCTAGCACACTAACCAGCAGTCGGGCTACCCCGTGAGATCTCGTAAAGTCCATGTCCACTCGGTCCGGTCTCCCCACCATAATACCCAGACTGGCCACAACCCTAGCATCCTGCAGCGGCTTCGAGGGAGCCCCGGAAAAACGCAGCCAAACCTGCGTCAAAGGCTTTCCCTGAGGGTCAACCCTCTTCCACTCATGAAACTCAAGGATGCAATCAGTACCCGGCACCTTGCACATGACAAAACTCAGAAGTCTCTGAAGGTCCTCAACCGAAGGGAACTCAACCCTAAATAGCTTTTCCTCGAGACTAACTAGCTCCCACTGGAAGTCACCTGGAGCCAACTCCTTCAGCCTCTGCACTATCTGTGTCTCAGAGACCTCGCCTCTGGTAACTTTGACTATCCCAGTGGTCAAACTTAGGGTCTCGTCAGGAGCCTCCCTCTCAGTAGGAGACTCAAAGAAAGTGAGTTCAGCACAGTACACTCCATACATCATTAGAGACGGTGCCTGATCCCTCAAAAACGGACAATCCCCCGTATCATGTGCCGGTTTCCCACAAGTGCCACAAAGTTCAGCCACACACTCAGCTATAAAGTGACCCTTGCCACCACAACGATAGCACACCATTTTCTCTTTCTTACGCGCCCACTTGGACGCTCTCTCCGACTCAGCCCTGTCTGTCGCCTCCCCTGACGCTGTCATCACGGACTCATTTTCGGGAATGTCAGCATTAGCTAGTGCCGACACCACCTCAAAAGCCTGACCTGACAACACTGGCTTGTCCATAGGGCCATCCACAGCCATCGACCACAGGCGGAGGAGGCTGTCGTGGGCGGTACCGACCACCTCGACCCCCACGATGACCGCGGAAACCACCCTGCTGTCTATAACCCGGGCCAGACGCCCCCTCAACAAAACCTCCCGGTGGTCCCATAAACGGTCGCTCCGCCGAGCCATCGCTCTGCCAAGCATATCCTCGACCACCACCAGTTGACGAGGAGCCACGGTGCTGACCAACCCCATAAGTGTTGGGGAACGTTGCAGAAAATAAATTTTTTCCTACGGTTTCACCAAGATCCATCTATGAGTTCATCTAAGAAACGAGTCATGGGAGAGAGATTGCATCTACATACCACTTGTAGATTGCGTGCGGAAGCGTTCAAGGGAACGGTGATGATGGAGTCGTACTCGCTGTGATTCAAATCACCGATGACCAAGTGCTGAACGGACAGCACCTCCGCGTTCAACACACGTACGGTACGGACGACGTCTCCTCCTTCTTGATCCAGCAAGGGAGAAGGAGAGGTTGAGGAAGAAGGCTCCAGCAGCAGCACGACGGCGTGATGGTGGTGGAGAGGCAGTACTCCGACAGGGCTTCGCCAAGCGCTCAACGGAGGAGGAGAGGTGTTGGGGAGGGGAGGGGCTGCGCCTTGGATCAGGTGTTCAGCCCTCCCCTCACCCCTCTATTTATAGGGGAAGGGGGAAGGGGGCCGGATCCCTCTAGATGAGATCTAGAGGGGGGGGGGCGGCCAGGGAGGGGGCTTGCCCCCCAAGCAAAGGGGGTGCGCCCCCTTTAGGGTTCCCCCCCAACCCTAGGCGCATGAGCCCAAGGGGGGGGCCCAACCCTCCAGGGGCTGGTTCCCTGCCCCATCCGGCCCATGAGGCCCTCCGAGAGGGGTGGCCCCTCCCGGTGGACCCCCGAAACCCTTCCGGTGGCCCCGGTACAATAACAATATGCCCCCGAAACTTTCCGGTGTCCGCATGACAACTTCCCATATATAAATCTTTACCTCCGGACCATTCTGGAACTCCTCGTGACGTCCGGGATCTCATCCGGGACTCCGAACAACATTCGGTAATCACATACAAGTCTTCCTAATAACCCTAGCGTCACCGAACCTTAAGTGTGTAGACCCTACGGGTTCGGGAAACACGTAGACATGACCGAGACGGCTCTCCGGTCAATAACCAACAGCGGGATCTGGATACCCATGTTGGCTCTCACATGCTCCTCGATGATGTCATCGGATGAACCACGATGTCGAGGATTCAATCAACCTCGTATGCAATTCCCTTTGTCAGACGGTATGTTACTTGCCTGAGACTCGATCGTCGGTATCCCAATACCTCGTTTAGTCTCGTTACCGGCAAGTCACTTTACTCGTACCGTAATGCATGATCCCGTGACCAGACACTTGGTCACTTTGAGCTCATTATGATGATGGACTACCGAGTGGGCCCAGTGATACCTCTCCGTCATACGGAGTGACAAATCCCAGTCTCGATCCGTGTCAACCCAACAGACACTTTCGGAGATACCTGTAGTGCACCTTTATAGCCACCCAATTACGTTGTGACGTTTGGTACACCCAAAGCACTCCTACTGTATCTGGGAGATACACGATCTCATGGTCTAAGGATGAGATACTTGACATTGGAAAAGCTCTAGCAAAACGAACTACACGATCTTGTGCTATGCTTAGGAATGGGTCTTGTCCATCACATCATTCTCCTAATGATGTGATCCCGTTGTCAACGACATCTAATGTCCATAGTCAGGAAACCATGACTATCTGTTGACCAACGAGCTAGTCAACTAGAGGCTTACTAGGGACGTATTGTGGTCTATGTATTCACACGTGTATTACGATTTCCGGATAATACAATTATAGCATGAATAAAAGACAATTATCATGAACAAGGAAATATAATAATAATGCTTTTATTATTACCTCTAGGGCATGTTTCCAACAGTCTCCCACTTGCACTAGAGTCAATAATCTAGTTACATTGTGATGAATCGAACACCCATAGAGTTCTGGTGTTGATCATGTTTTGCTCGCGAGAGAGGTTTAGTCAACGGATCTGCGACATTCAGATCCGTATGTACTTTGCAAATATCTATGTCTCCATCTTGAACATTTTCACGGATGGAGTTGAAGCGACGCTTGATGTGCCTGGTCTTCTTGTGAAACCTGGGCTCCTTGGCAAGGGTAATAGCTCCAGTGTTGTCACAGAAGAGTTTGATCGGCCCCGACGCATTGGGTATGACTCCTAGGTCGGTGATGAACTCCTTCACCCAAATTGCTTCATGCGCTGCCTCCGAGGCTGCCATGAACTCCGCTTCACATGTAGATCCCGCCATGACGCTCTGCTTGCAGCTGCACCAGCTTACTGCTCCACCATTCAACATATACACGTATCCGGTTTGTGACTTAGAGTCATCCAGATCTGTGTCGAAGCTAGCGTCGACGTAACCCTTTACGACGAGCTCTTCGTCACCTCCATAAACGACAAACATGTCCTTTGTCCTTTTCAGGTACTTCAGGATATTCTTGACCGCTGTCCAGTGTTCCTTGCCGGGATTACTTTGGTACCTTCCTACCAAACTTACGGTAAGGTTTACATCAGGTCTGGTACACAACATGGCATACATAATAGATCCTATGGCTGAGGCATAGGGGATGACGCTCATCTCTTCTTTATCTTTTTCCGTGGTCGGGCATTGAGCCGAGCTCAATCTCACACCTTGCAGTACAGGCAAGAACCCTTTCTTGGACTGATCCATTTTGAACTTCTTCAAAATCTTATCAAGGTATGTGCTTTGTGAAAGACCTATGAGGCGTCTCGATCTATCCCTATAGATCTTGATGCCTAATATATATGCAGCTTCTCCAAGGTCCTTCATTGAAAAACACTTATTCCACTAGGCTTTTATGCTGTCCAAGAATTCTATATCATTTCCCATCAAAAGTATGTCATCTACATATAATATGAGAAATGCTACAGAGCTCCCACTCACTTTCTTGTAAACACAGGCTTCTCCATAAGTCTGCATAAACCCAAACGCTTTGATCATCTCATCAAAGCGAATGTTCCAACTCCGAGATGCTTGCACCAGCCCATAAATGGATCGCTAGAGCTTGCACACTTTGTTAGCATTCTTAGGATCGACAAAACCCTCCGGCTGCATCATATACAGTTCTTCCTTAAGATGCCCATTAAGGAATGCCGTTTTGATGTCCATCTGCCATATCTCATAATCATAGTATGCGGCAATTGCTAACATGATTCGGACGGACTTAAGCTTCGCTACGGGAGAGAAAGTCTCATCGTAGTCAATCCCTTGAACTTGCCGATAACCCTTAGCAACAAGTCGAGCTTTATAGATGGTGACATTACCATCCGCGTCCGTCTTCTTCTTAAAGATCCATTTGTTTTCTATCGCTCGCCGATCATCGGGCAAGTCAGTCAAAGTCCATACTTTGTTTTCATACATGGATTCTATCTCAGATTTCATGGCTTCTAGCCATTTGTTGGAATCTGGGCCCGCCATCGCTTCTTCATAGTTTGAAGGTTCACCGTTGTCTAACAACATGATTTCCAGGACAGGGTTGCCATGCCACTCTGGTGTGGAACGTGTCATTGTGGACCTACGAAGTTCAGTAGCAACTTGATCAGAAGTACCTTGATCATCATCATTAATTTCCCCTCCAGTTGGTGTAGGCACCACAGGAACGTTTTCCTGAGCTGCACTACTTTCCGGTTCAAGAGGTAGTACTTCATCGAGTTCTACTTTCCTCCCACTTACTCCTTTCGAGAGAAACTCTTTTTCCAGAAAGGATCCGTTCTTGGCAACAAAGATCTTGCCCTTGGATCTTAAGTAGAAGGTATACCCAATGGTTTCCTTAGGGTATCCTATGAAGACGCATTTTTCCGACTTGGGTTCGAGCTTTTCAGGTTGAAGTTTCTTGACATAAGCATCGCATCCCCAAACTTTTAGAAACGACAGCTTAGGTTTCTTCCCAAACCATAATTCATATGGTGTCATCTCAACGAATTTAGACGGTGCCCTATTTAAAGTGAATGTAGTTGTCTCTAAAGCGTATCCCCAAAATGATAGCGGTAAATCGGTAAGAGACATCATAGATCGTACCATATCCAATAGAGTGCGATTACGACGTTCGGACACACCGTTACGCTGAGGTGTTCCAGGCGGCGTGAGTTGTGAAACGATTCCACATTTTCTTAAGTGTGTACCAAATTCGTGACTTAAATATTCTCCTCCACGATCCGATCGTAAGAACTTTATCTTTCGGTCATGTTGATTCTCTACTTCATTCTGAAATTCCTTGAACTTTTCAAAGGTCTCAGACTTGTGTTTCATCAAGTAGACATACCCATATCTACTCAAGTCATTAGTGAGAGTGAGAACATAACGATATCCTCCGCGAGCCTCAATGCTCATTGACACACACATCAGTATGTATGATTTCCAATAAGTTGGTTGCTCGCTCCATTGTTCCGGAGAACGGGGTCTTGTTCATTTTGCCCATGAGGCATGGTTCGCATGTGTCAAATGATTCATAATCGAGAGACTCTAAAAGTCCATCAGCATGGAGCTTCTTCATGCGCTTGACACCAATGTGACCAAGGTGGCGGTGCCACAAGTATGTGGGACTATCGTTATCAACTTTACATCTTTTGGTATTCACACTATGAATATGTGTAACATTACGTTCGAGATTCATTAAGAATAAACCATTGACCATCGGGGCATGACCATAAAACATATCTCTCATATAAATAGAATAACCATTATTCTCGGATTTAAATGATTAGCCATCTCGTATTAAACGAGATCCAGATACAATGTTCATGCTCAAACTTGGCACTAAATAACAATTATTGAGGTTTAAAACTAATCCCGTAGGTAAATCTAGAGGTAGCGTGCCGACGGCGATCACACCGACCTTGGAACCATTCCCGACGCGCATCGTCACCTCGTCCTTCGCCAGTCTCCGCTTATTCCGAACCTCCTGCTGTGAGTTACAAATGTGAGCAACGGCACCGGTATCAAATACCTAGGAGTTACTACGAGTACTGGTAAGGTACACATCAATTACATGTATATCAAATATACCTTTAGTGTTGCCGGCCTTCTTGTTCGCTAAGTATTTGGGGCAGTTTCGCTTCCAGTGACCCTTCCCCTTGCAATAAAAGCACTCAGTCTCAGGCTTGGGTCCATTCTTTGAATTCCTCCCGGCAACTCACTTACCGGGCGCGGCAACATCTTTGCCGTCCTTCTTGAAGTTCTTCTTACCCTTGCCCTTCTTAAACTTAGTGGTCTTATTGACCATCAACACTTGATGTTCTTTCTTGATTTCAACCTTTGCTGACTTCAGCATTGAGAATACTTCAGGAATGGTCTTCACCATCCCCTGCATATTGTAGTTCAACACAAAGCTCTTGTAGCTCGGTGGGAGCGACTGAAGGATTCTGTCAATGACCGCCTCTTCCGGGAGATTGATCTCCAACTGGGACAGGCGGTTGTGCAACCCAGACATTTTGAGTACGTGCTCACTGACAGAACTGTTTTCCTCCATCTTACAACTATAGAACTTGTCGGATACTTCATATCTCTCGACCCGGGCATGAGCTTGGAAAACCATTTTCAGCTCCTCGAACATCTCATATGCTCCGTGCTTCTCAAAACGCTTTTGGAGCCCCGGTTCTAAGCTGTAAAGCATGCCGCACTGAACGAGGGAGTAATCATCAGCACGTGATTGCCAAGTGTTCATAATGTCTTGGTTCTCTGGGATGGGTGCTTCACCTAGCGGTGCATCTAGGACATAATCTTTCTTGGCTGCTATGAGGATGATCCTCAGGTTCCGGACCCAGTCCGAATAGTTGCTGCCATCATCTTTCAGCTTGGTTTTCTCTAGGAACGCGTTGAAGTTCATGTTGACATGAGCGTTAGCCATTTGATCTACAAGACATATTTTGCAAATGTTTTAGACTAAGTTCATAATAATTAAGTTCATCTAATCAAATTATTTAATGAACTCCCACTCATATTATACATCCCTCTAGTCATCTAAGTGCTACACGATCCGAGTCGACTAGGCCGTGTCCGATCATCACGTGAGACGGACTAGTCATCATCGGTGAACATCTCCATGTTGATCGTATCTTCAATACGACTCATGTTCGACCTTTCGGTCTCTGTGTTCCGAGGCCATGTCTGTACATGCTAGGCTCGTCAAGTTAACCCTAAGTGTTCTGCATGTGTAAATCTGTGTTACACCCGTTGTATGTGAATGTAAGGATCTATCACACCCGATCATCACGTGGTGCTTCGAAACGACGAACTTTAGCAATGGTGCACAGTTAGGGGGAACACTTTCTTGAAATTATTATAAGGGATCATCTTATTTACTACCGCCGTTCTAAGTAAACAAGATGCATAAAACATAATAAACATCACATGCAATTATATAGTAGTGACATGATATGGCCAATATCATATAGCTCCTTCGATCTCCATCTTCGGGGCTCCATGATCATCTTCGTCACCGGCATGACATCATGATCTCCATCATTGTGTCTTCATGAAGTTTTCACGCCAACGACTACTTCTACTTCTATGGCTAACGCGTTTAGCAATAAAGTAAAGTAATTTACATGGCGTTCTTCAATGACATGCAGGTCATACAAAAAATAAAGACAACTCCTATGGCTCCTGCCGATTGTCATACTCATCGATATGCAAATCGTGATTCCTATTACAAGAACAAGATCTCATACATCAAAAAATATCATTCATCATTCATCACAACTTCTGGCCATATCACATCACATAACAATTGCTGCAAAAACAAGTTAGACGTCCTCTAATTGTTGTTGCATCTTTTACGTGGCTGCAATTGGGTTCTAGCAAGAACGTTTTCTTACCTACGAATAACCACAACGTGATTTTGTCAACTTCTATTTACCCTTCATAAGGACCCTTTTCATCTAATCCGCTCCAACTAAAGTAGGAGAGACAGACACCCGCTAGCCACCTTATGCAACTAGTGCATGTCAGTCGGTGGAACCTGTCTCACGTAAGCGTACGTGTAAGGTCAGTCCGGGCCGCTTCATCCCACAATACCGCTGAAGCAAGAAAAGACTAGTAGCGGCAAGCAAGTTGACAAGATCTATGCCCACAACAAAATTGTGTTCTACTCGTGCAATAGAGAACTACGCATAGACCTAGCTCATGATGCCACTGTTGGGGAACGTTGCAGAAAATAAATTTTTTCCTACGGTTTCACCAAGATCCATCTATGAGTTCATCTAAGCAACGAGTCATGGGAGAGAGATTGCATCTACATACCACTTGTAGATCGCGTGCGGAAGCGTTCAAGGGAACGGTGATGATGGAGTCGTACTCGCCGTGATTCAAATCACCGATGACCAAGTGCTGAACAGACAGCACCTCCGCGTTGAACACACGTACGGTACGGACAACGTCTCCTCCTTCTTGATCCAGCAAGCGGGAAGGAGAGGTTGAGGAAGAAGGCTCCAGCAGCAGCACGACGGCGTGATGATGGTGGAGGGGCAGTACTCCGACAGGGCTTCGCCAAGCGCTCAACGGAGGAGGAGAGGTGTTGGGGAGGGGAGGGGCTGCGCCTTGGATCAGGTGTTCAGCCCTCCCCTCGCCCCTCTATTTATAGGGGAAGGGGGAAGGGGGCCGGCCCCCTCTAGATGAGATCTAGAGGGGGGGGCGGCGGCCAGGGAGGGGGCTTGCCCCCCAAGCAAAGGAGGTGCGCCCCCTTTAGGGTTCCCCCCCAACCCTAGGCGCATGGGCCCAAGGGGGGGGGGCGCCCAGCCCTCCAGGGGCTGGTTCCGTGCCCCATGCGGCCCATGAGGCCCTCCGAGAGGGGTGGCCCCTCCCGGTGGACCCCCGGAACCCTTCCGGTGGCCTCGGTACAATACCGATATGCCCCCGAAACTTTCCGATGTCCGCATGACAACTTCCCATATATAAATCTTTACCCCGGACCATTCCGGAACTCCTCGTGACGTCCGGGATCTCATCCGGGACTCTGAACAACATTCGGTAATCACATACAAGTCTTCCTAATAACCCTAGCATCACCGAACCTTAAGTGTGTAGACCCTACGGGTTCGGGAGACACGTAGACATGACCGAGACGGCTCTCCGGTCAATAACCAACAACGGGATCTGGATACCCATGTTGGCTCCCACATGCTCCTCGATGATGTCATCGGATGAACCACGATGTCGAGGATTCAATCAACCCCGTATGCAATTCCCTTTGTCAGACGGTATGTTACTTGCCCGAGACTCGATCATCGGTATCCCAATACCTCATTCAGTCTCGTTACCGGCAAGTCACTTTACTCGTACCGTAATGCATGATCCCGTGACCAGACACTTGGTCACTTTGAGCTTATTATGATGATGCACTACCGAGTGGGCCCAGTGATACCTCTCCGTCATACGGAGTGACAAATCCCAGTCTCGATCCGTGTCAACCCAACAGACACTTTCGGAGATACCTGTAGTGCACCTTTATAGTCACCCAGTTACGTTGTGACATTTGGTACACCCAAAGCACTCCTACGGTATCCGGGAGTTACACAATCTCATGGTCTAAGGAAGAGATACTTGACATTGGAAAAGCTCTAGCAAAACGAACTACACGATCTTGTGCTATGCTTAGGAATGGGTCTTGTCCATCACATCATTCTCCTAATGATGTGATCCCGTTGTCAACGACATCTAATGTCCATAGTCAGGAAACCATGACTATCTGTTGACCAACGAACTAGTCAACTAGAGGCTTACTAGGGACGTATTGTGGTCTATGTATTCACACGTGTATTATGATTTCCGGATAATACAATTATAGCATGAACAAAAGACAATTATCATGAACAAGTAAATATTGTAATAATGCTTTTATTATTGCCTCTAGGGCATATTTCCAACAATAAGCATTGACACCATCATCTCCCCACTGACCCCGAGGCGCGGAAGAAGAACCTCCATCACCGGAGTTTAGAGGCGGCGACGTTTGCTGCGTCTGCACCGTCCCAGCCCAGCTCTGCATGGGCTTGGCGACGAGGTGAGGCGGCAGAGCCGGCCTCGGCTGTTGCCCGACCGTCAGCCCTGGGTTCACCGGCGTAGGCGGCCTTGGAGCAGCGCCGCCCCGGCCCGCAATCCCAGCCCCACCATGCACCGATGGGCGCTGTCCAGGAAGCAGCCCACCGCGGCTGACCACATCACTCGCAGCTGAGCCATTCGCCGGTGGGCGCGCATTGGTCAACGGAACTCCACCCCGTCCAACCGCCGCACCGGCCGTCGCCGAGGCCCGACCTGCAGTCGGGAGCACCAGAGGTGCCCCACCACGGCAAGACCCGGTGGCCGGCGGCAGCAGCGCGCCACGGCCGGACCCAGAAACCGGCGGCGGCGCCACACCACGGCCGGCTCCAGCAGCCGGCAACGGCATGTTCCCGGCTCGCCCTGTTCCAGGTGGCGACGCAGGCTTCTTCCCCGGCGGCGGCGCACCACCTCGGCCCGCCATTGCCCCAAGTGGTGGAATTTGCCTCGTCCGACCAGGTCCAGCAGACCGAAGACGCGGGCATCGGCGAGAGAAAACCCTAGCGAGAGTCACAGCGGCTGGGGACGTCGATTGTACTCTGCATGTGTCGGTCCCCTCGATAGCGTTCGGGGATGGATCTGGCTGGGCCTCATACCCAGCAGCATCCAGCCCAGCGATGCGCTTCAGCCCGACCTGCACACCCAGCCCACCACGGCCCAGGAGCGTTTTCAAACGCTCCTGGCGAGCCGCTTGGATCGAGATCGCCATGACCAGCGGCTTCACCGTGGTGGCCACCTCCGGCGCCGATCCAGGCCCTGCCCGGTGTGGCTTTCGCCTACTCTTGACCGTAATCCACGAGTCCGGCCGAATCAGATCAAAAAGTGTGAGGTTTGGAAGCCGTACCTTAGGTAGGGGGCCCTTCCATGGCCGGATCGCCGCCGCCGCCGTCCTTCGGTGAACCACGCGTCGAAGCATGAAGCCCAACCCTAGCCGGATCATCGGGGGGCAGAACTTGGTCGATCGTAGTTGCCACATCATCCTCATCGTAACCCGCGCTTAAAAAATCGCACAAAAAATCGGATGGTGTCGGCGAAGGAGGCGAAGGCGATGTCGCATCTGCATCCTCGTCTCCATCGTCGTCGTCGGCGGCGGCTAGGGCCCAGAACCGGGCCCCCACCCGCCGGTGATCACCGGAGGAAGGGGGCGGAGGCCCCGTGGTCGCCCCGCAAGCTGCGGCGCCAGTCGCCCTTTCCATCGCCCCCCTCGACCAAGGTGGTAGAACAGTAACAACTCTCTCTGCTGCTTAGTGCCACGGGATTCTGTAATTCAGTAGATTTTTAAGCCGAAAATTGGAGCATTGTGGGCTCGTTCGATCTGAGCACAGTAAACGATCCCAGTTTCCCGTACAATGCAGGCTGCTGATGCAGGCCAGTTGCAGATTACCCGGACAAGTTACACTGTTTTAGTGGTACGAGTACGTGGTACGTCGCATGCGTGTGCGTGCACGCTAAACCTGTAATTATTGTGTCCCTGTCTGTCGAGAGTCAAGGTCTTTTGGCTGGTGAGGGCCAGAAGCAGTGGCGGAGCTTGGTAGGATTCTTTGGGGGGCCAAACATAAATATGGGTGTTTAGCTGGCCAAAATATTCTATTTTTTCTAATCTTCCTCTCCCACCAAAAAAATTCTTTCACGAATTTGACCAAGGCTGGGGGAGGGGGGGGGGGGGGGGGCATGGCCCGTGCAGCCTTCAACGTAGCTCCGCCACTGGCCAGAAGGACGCATCAAAGAGGTCATTATGTGCAAAAAGCTGCACCTTTCCAAAGTGCACGTCGCCGGAGCTGGAAGAGAGCGATGGGGCTGCGAAAGAGGACCCCATGCAAGCCGATGGCGCCAAACTTGCATTGCCGTCTCGTCTCGGTCATGCATATGCAGTTCCACTTCCACCCGAGCAAAATTTCTGTATCAGGATAACATAACTGGAAACCAAGTAGGGGTAAGAAGGACAATGACCATCCAGAAATGCATTTTAGTGCTTGGGCTGCATGAAGCTCGTTTCTTTTATTCAGAAAAAAAGTTTCGATGATTCAAAATTCTGAAAAAAAAATCCACAGTATCATACAGATGTATACTCCACGTGTGCAAAATTTCATGACGAAATACATTGACTTGTGAGCTAGACAAAAAGGACAAATTGATGGGGACTATATAAACACATTGAACAACGCATGTACCATTCATTATGTAAACCATCGATTTTCACTTTCCTGTGTAGCTCGCAGATCAATGTAATTTCTCAAGAAATTATACGTGTAGTCGATGTTGACTTTTCTCAGAATTTTTAGAACTTTGAAATGTGATATTTTTTGAATGTTCCCAAAAAAGGCCCCATGTAGCCCGAGCACCAAAACACTACCCTCGATGATCATCCTCCTACTCCTTGCCCTCTCCGTCTACAACTATTGCTATTACAATACCGGTCACGTGCTGCCAATCAACCATATTAAATTTATTATTACTATTATTTTTATGATCTTAGCACAGACAAATAGAAAAATCGCATGATTAGAGTGTCATGCCCTCTTGACAACTACGGAATTGGAAACTTTTCTTTTTGTATGAAATTGTGTTTGATTGCACAAGAAAAAAAGTAGTTCTACGGGGAGATTTGACTGAATGAGAACTGCATGTAGTAGGAATCTGGTTCACCGATTTGGGTATCAATTCTACTTCCTCCGTTTCAGTTTACAAGTCCTACGCGTATACCTAAGTTGTCAATTTTATCACTCTAATAAACTATATAACACAAAAATTATACCGTTTGAAAATAGAACATCTGAAGTTTATATTGGTATATTTTTTGTAATATATGACTTGTATTAGGTTGGTCAAATTGATGACATAGGGGTACGCGCACGCCCTGTAAACTGAGAGAGAGGGAGCACGGCATTCAACCTATATGTTTTCAATTTTGACCAAAAAGTAGTTGAGAGCAAGCTCGTATTATTAATACCCAGGATGATACCATTAACCATGCCAACCTTGGTATGGAAGTAATGCTCACAACTTGCCTCTAGACTTAGCTGTTGCAATAGAGTGCAAATGAATTATAAGGATTTCGATAACGTTAATCAAGCGACCAATGTAGGATTTTTTTTCAAGGATTGAAATGCTCCAAATTTCCTATAAAATGACCACACGCAATTCTCATGTATAGTTCAAAAAAAATCATATGAAATTGTTTTAAATCAAAGAAGGTAGGGAAGGCTAATTGCAATAATATTTTCTGCGTTTTAACTTTTGTGTGATACTTTTCATTGTTGCTGAAGTTGATTGGTTGTATCAAGCTTGAAGTCAATCTTTCGGGCTTGAGTGAATCTCTGAATATTACTCCTCCAACGAGAAAAGCTATCAATGTTATACAATAATAGCAAAATAGCACTCTTACTGCATACAAAATGATAAATTCTGGTAAATAGCAAGAGTAAGATTAAAGCACACATGATATTTGCTAGATATATGATACCAAGAAAAAACACTCATATGCTTCAGCTAGGGGTTGCTTTTCAGTTGATGTTGACAATCCATGTTTCTTCTGAGGAGAAGTTGTGGCAAGTCTCGATGTGGAGGTCTTTCAAGGGTGTGGAGGCCGCCTTTGTTGGATTTGAGACATGTTGGTTTGGGTCTTGGCGCTATTGCTTCTGGTCAACAATGTACCTTGATGTTGTGGGTGTTTTAGTTTAGCCTTAACCCTATCTGCATCTCTGGTTTTTTGTGTGTGTTTTGTGTTTGTAACCACAATTTTGTACGACATTTTCAAACTAATCGGGCAATTCTATCCTACTTATATTGGGATAACTCCTCCTTTGCTTAAGCAAAAATAATAATACAAGGCACAGTACCTCCATCTAGCTAAGTGGTTAAAACTGGAGAGTTTTGACTCTAATGAAAATGTGCAAGAGCTATATTTGCCTTTGAGACTGTCACAACACTACCAACACACATATATATAGCTCTACTAATGGGCTGTAACTTATTGTTGTATCTAAGGAGCTCCTATTAGTTTTTGCTTTATGTGTGTTTGATATTTATCATATTGTATCTCTTTCATGCGGGTCCTTTATTGCACCCACAATGGCTTAGTATAATCAGGGAACCTTTTACAAAATTGCATAATAATATATTACTAGTATTGGAAATATGCCCTAGAGGCAATAATTAATTAATTATTATTATTATATTTCCTTGTTCATGATAATCATTTATTATCCATGCTATAATTGTATTGATAGGAAACTCAGATACATGTGTGGGTACATAGACAACACCATGTCCCTAGTAAGCCTCTAGTTGACTAGCTCGTTGATCAATAGATGGTTACGGTTTCCTGACCATGGACATTAGATGTCGTTGATAACGGGGTCACATCATTAGGAGAATGATGTGATGGACAAGACCCAATCCTAAGCTTAGCACAAAGATCGTGTAGTTCGTATGCTAAAGCTTTTCTAATGTCAAGTATCATTTCCTTAGACCATGAGATTGTGCAACTCCCGGATACCATAGGAATGCATTGGGTGTACCAAACGTCACAACGTAACTGGTGACTATAAAGGCGCACTACAGGTATCTCCGAAAGTGTCAGTTGGGTTGGCACGAATCGAGACTGGGATTTGTCACTCCGTGTGACGGAGAGGTATCTCTGGGCCCACTCGATAGGACATCATCATAATGTGCACAATGTGACCAAGGGGTTGATCACGGGATGATGTGTTACGGAACGAGTAAAGAGACTTGCCAGTAACGAGATTGAACAAGGTATCGGGATACCGACGATCGAATCTCGGGCAAGTACTATACCGCTAGACAAAGGGAATTGAATACGGGATTGATTGAATCCTCGACATCGTGGTTCATCCGATGAGATCATCGTGGAACATGTGGGGGCCAACATGGGTATCCAGATCCCGCTGTTGGTTATTGGCCGGAGAGTTGTCTCGGTCATGTCTACGTGTCTCCCGAACCCGTAGGGTCTACACACTTAAGGTTCGATGACTCTACGGTTATAAAGGAAGTTTGTACATGGTTAACGAATGTTGTTCGGAGTCCCGGATGAGAACCCGGACATCAAGAGGAGTTCCAGAATGGTCCGGAGGTAAAGATTTATATATGGAAAGTTGTTGTTCGGGTTCCGGGAAAAGTTCGATTTTTTCCGGTATTGTACCGGGAAGGTTCCAGAGGATTTCGGAGGGGTCCGGAGGTCCGGAAAATGTTCCACCACGTCCAATACAGCAGCATGTGCTGTAAGGGGGCGCCCTAGCCTTAATGGGCCAAGGGCACCAGCCCCCCCAAGGCCCATGCGCATGGGAGAGGGGAAACCTTAAAGGGGAGGGCCTCCACTTGACTTGGGAGGCACTCCTCCCCCACTTGGCCGCCGCCCCCAACCCTAGATGGGATCTAGGGGGGCCGGCCCCCCTCTCTCCCCACCTATAAATAGTGGAGGGGTGGGAGGGCAGCCGCACCCAAGTTCTGGCGCAGCCCTCCCCCTCTCCCAAGTCCTCCTCCTCTCCCGCAGTGCTTGGCGAAGCCCTGCAGGATTGCCACGCTCCTCCACCACCACCACGCCGTCGTGCTGCTACTGGACGGAGTCTTCCCCAACCTCTCCCTCTCTCCTTGCTGGATCAAGGCATGGGAGACGTCATCGGGCTGCATGTGTGTTGAATGCGGAGGTGCCGTCCGTTCGGCACTAGGATCATCGATGATTTGGATCACGACGAGTACGACTCCATCAACCCCGTTCACTTGAACGCTTCCGCTTAGCGATCTACAAGGGTATGTAGATGCACTCTCCTTCCCCTCGTTGCTAGATTACTCCATAGATTGATCTTGGTGATGCGTAGAAATTTTTTGATTTCTGCTACGTTCCCCAACAGTGGCATCATGAGCTAGGTCTACACATAGTTTCTATGCACGAGTAGAACACAAGTTGTTGTGGGCATTGATTTTGTTCAATATGCGTACCGTTACTAGTCCAATCTTGTTTCGACGGTATTGTGGGATGAAGCGGCCCTGACCGACCTTACACATACACTTACGTGAGACAGGTTCCACCGACTGACATGCACTTGTTGCATAAGGTGGCTAGCGGGTGCCAGTCTCTCCCACTTTAGTCGGATCGGATTCGATGAAAAGGGTCCTTATGAAGGGTAAATAGCAATTGACATATCACGTTGTGGTTTTGCGTAGGTAAGAAACGTTCTTGCTAGAAACCCATAGCAGCCACGTAAAACATGCAAACAACAATTAGAGGACGTCTAACTTGTTTTTGCAGGGTATGCTATGTGATGTGATATGGCCAAAAGAATGTGATGAATTATATGTGATGAATGAGATTGATCATGTTCTTGTAATAGGAATCACGACTTGCATGTCGATGAGTATGACAACCGGCAGGAGCCATAGGAGTTGTCTTAATTTGTTGTATGACCTGCGTGTCAATGAACAACACCATGTAATTACTTTACTTTATTGCTAAACCGTTAGCCATAGTAGTAGAAGTAATAGTTGGCGAGACAACTTCATGGAGACACGATGATGGAGATCATGGTGTCATGCCGATGACGATGATGATCATGGAGCCCCGAAGATGGAGATCAACAGGAGCAAAATGATATTGGCCATATCATGTCACTTATTGATTGCATGTGATGTTTATCATGTTTATGCATCTTATTTGCTTAGAACGACGGTAGCTTAAATAAGATGATCCCTCGCAATAATTTCAAGAAAAGTGTTCCCCCTAACTGTGCACCGTTGCAAAGGTTCGTTGTTTCGAAGCACCACGTGATGATCGGGTGTGATAGATTCTAACGTTCGAATACAACGGGTGTAAGCCAGATTTACACATGCAATACACTTAGGTTGACTTGACGAGCCTAGCATGTACAGACATGGCCTCGGAACACGGAAGACCGAAAGGTCGAGCATGAGTCGTATAGAAGATACGATCAACATGAAGATGTTCACCGACGTTGACTAGTCCGTCTCACATGATGATCGGACACGGCCTAGTTGACTCGGATCATGTAATCACTTAGATGACTAGAGGGATGTCTATCTGAGTGGGAGTTCATAAGATGAACTTAATTATCCTGAACATAGTCAAAATATCTTCGCAAATTATGTCGTAAGCTCGCGCTTTAGTTCTACTATTTAGATATGTTCCTAGAGAAAAATTTAGTTGAAAGTTGATAGTAGCGATTATGCAGACTAGGTCCGTAAACTGAGGATTGTCCTCGTTGCTTCGTAGAAGGCTTATGTCCTTAATGCACCGCTTAGTGTGCTGAACCTCGAACGTCGTCTGTGGATGTTGCGAACATCTGACATACACGTTTTGATAACTATGTGATAGTATAGTTAAACGGTTTAGAGTTGAGGCACCAAAGACGATTTCGAAACGTCACGAAACATATGAGATGTTTCGAGGGCTGAAATTGGGATTTCAGGCTCGTGCCCACGTCAAGAGGTATAAGACCTCCGACGAGTTTCTTAGCCTGCAAACTAAGGGAGAAAAGCTCAATCATTAAGCTTGTGCTCAGATTGTCTGAGTACCACAATCACTTGAATCGAGCAGGAGTTAATCTTCCAGATGAGATAGTGATGTTTCTCCAAAGTCATTGCACCAAGCTACTAGAGCTTCGTGATGAACTATAACATATCAGGGATAGATATGATGATCCTTGAAATATACGCGATGTTTGACACTGCGAAAGTAGAAATCAATAAGGAGCATCAATTGTTGATGGTTAGTAAAACCACTAGTTTCAAGAAGGGCAAGGGCAAGAAGGGATACTTCATGAAATGGCAAATTAGCTGCTGCTCTAGTGAAGAAACCCGAGGTTGAACCCAAACCCGAGACTAAGTGCTTCGGTAATAAGGGGAACAGTCACTGAAGTAGAATTACCCTAGATACTTGGTAGATGAGAAGGCTGGCAAGGTCGATAGAAGTATATTGGATATACATTATGTTAATGTGTACTTTACTAGTACTCCTAGTAGCACTAGGGTATTAGATACCGGTTCGGTTGCTAAGTGTTAGTAACTCGAAATAAAAGCTATGGAATAAATGGAGACTAGCTAAAGGTGAGCTGACGATATGTGTATGAAGTGTTTCCAAGATTGATGTGATCAAGCATCGCACGCTCTCTGTACCATCGAGATTGGTGTTAAACCTAAATAATTGTTATTTGGTGTTTGCATTGAGCATAGACATGATTGGATTATGTCTATCGCAATACGGTTATTCATTTAAGGAGAATAATGGTTACTCTATTTATTTTAATAATACCTTCAATGGTCTTGCACCTAAAATGAATGGTTTATTGAATCTCGATCATAGTGATACACATGTTCATGCCAAAAGATATAAGATAGTAATGATAGTACCACCTACTTGTGTCACTGCCATGTAAGTCATATTGGTACAAAACGCATGAAGAAGCTCCATGTTGATGGATCTTTGGACTCACTCGTTTTTGAAAAGTTTGAGACATGCGAACCATGTCTATTGGTGTATATGCATGAAGAAACTCCATGCAAATGGACTGTTTGGACTCACTTGATTTTGAATCACTTGAGACATGCAAATCATACCACATGGGCAAGATGACTGAAAGCCCCGTTTTCAGTAAAATGGAACAAGAAAGCAACTTGTTGGAAGTAATACATTTTGATGTGTGCAGTCCAATGAGTGCTGAGGCATGCAGTAGATATCGTTATGTTCTTACTTCATAGATGATTTGAGTAGATATTGAGTATGTTTACTTGATGAAACACAAGTCTGAATTATTGAATGGTTCAAGTAATTTCAGAGTGAAGTTGAAGATCATCGTGACAAGAGGATAAAATGTCTATGATATGATCATAGAGATGAGTATCCGAGTTACGAGCTTTGGCACGCAATTAAGACATTGTGGAAATTGTTTCACAATTAATACCACCTGGAACACTATAGTGTGATGGTGTGTCCGAACATCATAGTTGCACCCTATTGGATATGGTGCGTACCATGATGTCTCTTATCAAATTACCACTATCGTTCATGGGTTAGGCATTAGAGACAACCGCATTCACTTTAATAGGGAACCACGTAATTCCGTTGAGATGACACCGTTTGAACTATGGTTTGGAGAAACCTAAGTTATCGTTTCTTAAAAGTTTGGGGCTGCGACGCTTATGTGAAAAAGTTTCAGGTTGATAAGCTCGAACCCAAAGCGGATAAAATGCATCTTCATAGGACACCCAAAACAGTTGGGTATACCTCCTAATTCAGATCCGAAAGCAATAGGGATTGTTTCTTGAATCAGGTTCTTTCTCGAGGAAAGGTTAGTCTTGGAAAGTTGAGTGGGATGATGGTGGAGACTTGATGAGGTTATTGAACCATCACTTCAACCAGTGTGTAGCAGGGCACAGGAAGTTGTTCCTGTTGGGGAACGTAGTAATTTCAAAAAAATTCCTACGCACACGCAAGATCATGGTGATGCATAGCAACGAGAGGGGAGAGTGTGTTCACGTACCCTCGTAGACCGAAAGCAGAAGCGTTATGACAACGCGGTTGATGTAGTCGTACGTCTTCACGATCCGACCAATCCAAGTACCGAACTTACGGCACCTCCGAGTTCAGCACACGTTCAGCTCGATGACGATCCCCGGACTCCGATCCAGCAGGGTGTCAGGGATGAGTTCCGTCAGCACGACGGCGTGGTGACGATGATGATGTTCTACCGACGCAAGGCTTCGCCTAAGCACCGCTATGATATGACTGAGGTGGAATATGGTGGAGGGGGGCACCACACACGGCTAAGGAACGATCACGAAGATCAACTTGTGTGTCTAGAGGTGCCCCCCTGCCCCAGTATATAAAGGAGCAAGGGGGGAGGCCGGCCGGCCCTAGGGGGCGCGCCAAGGAGGGGGAAGTCCTCCTCCTAGTGGGAGTAGGACTCCCCTTGCCTAGTCCAACTAGGAAGGAGGAAGGGGGAAGGAAAGAGAGGGAGAGGGAGAGGGAAAGAGGGGCCGCGCCCCCTCCCCTTGTCCAATTCGTACTCCCCATGGGAGGGGGCGCGCCACCTCCTGGGCTGCTGCCCTCTCTCTCCCCTCAGGCCCACTAAGGCTCAATACTTCTCCGGGGGGTTCCGGTAACCCCTCCGGCACTCCGGTTTTCTCCAAAATCATCCGGAACACTTTCAGTGTCCGAATATAGTCGTCCAATATATCAATCTTTATGTCTTGACCATTTTGAGACTCCTCGTTATGTCCGTGATCACATCCGGGACTCCGAACAACCTTCGGTACATCAAAACTTATAAACTCATAATAAAACTATCATCGTAACGTTATGCGTGCGGACCCTACAGGTTTGAGAACTATGTAGACATGACATAGAACTGTTTCCGGTCAATAACCAATAGCGGAACCTGGATGATCATATTGGCTCCTACATATTCTACGAAGATCTTTATTGGTCAAACCGCATAACAACATACGTTGTTCCCTTTGTCATCGGTATGTTACTTGCCCGAGATTCGATCGTTGGTATCCAATACCTAGTTCAATCTCATTACCGGTAAGTCTCTTTACTTGTTATGTAATGCATCATTCCGTAACCAACTCATTGGCCACATTGCTTGCAAGGCTTATAGTGATGTGCACTACCGAGAGGGCCTAGAGATACCTCTCCAACAATCGGAGTGACAAAACCTAATCTCAAAATACACCAACTCAACATGTACCTTTGGAGACACCTGTAGAGCTCCTTTATAATCACCCAGTTACGTTGTGACGTTTGGTAGCACACAAAGTGTTCCTCCGGTAAACGGGAGTTGCATAATCTCATAGTTGTAGGAACTTTGTGTAAGTCATGAAGAAAGCAATAGCAACATACTAAACGATCAAGTGCTAGGCTAACGGAATGGGTCAAGTCAATCACATCATTAATCAAATGACAACACATGTCTATGGTTAGGAAACATAACCATCTTTGATTAATGAGCTAGTCAAGTAGAGGCACACTAGTGACATTATGTTTGTCTGTGTATTCACACATGTATTATGTTCCCGGTTAATACAATTCTAGCATGAATAATAAACATTTATCATGATATGAGGAAATAAATAATAACTTTATTATTGCCTCTAGGGCATATTTCCTTCAGTCTCCCACTTGCACTAGAGTCAATAATCTAGATTACACAGTAATGATTCTAACACCCATGGAGTCTTGGTGCTGATCATGTTTTGCTCGTGGAAGAGGCTTAGTCAACGGGTCTGCAACATTCAGATCCGTATGTATCTTGCAAATATCTATGTCTCCCACCTGGACTTGATCCCGGATGGAATTGAAGCATCTCTTGATGTGCTTGGTCCTCTTGTGAAATCTGGATTCCTTTGCCAAGGCAATTGCACCAGTATTGTCACAGAAGATCTTCATTGGTCCCGATGCACTAGGTATGACACCTAGATCGGAAGTGAACTCCTTCATCCAGACTCCTTCATTTGCTGCTTCTGAAGCAGCTATGTACTCCGCTTCGCATGTAGATCCCGCCACGACGCTTTGTTTAGAACTGCACCAACTTACAGCTCCACCGTTTAATAAAAACACGTATCCGGTTTGCGATTTCGAATCGACCGGATCAGTGTCAAAGCTTGCATAGACGTAACCATTTACGACTAGCTCTTTGTCACCTCCATAAACGAGAAACATATCCTTAGTCCTTTTCAGGTATTTCAGGATGTTGTTGACCGCTGTCCAGTGATCCACTCCTGGATTACTTTGGTACCTACCTGCCAAGCTTATTGCTAAGCATACGTCAGGTCTGGTACACAGCATTGCATACATGATAGAGCCTATGGCTGAAGCATAGGGAACATCTTTCATTTTCTCTCTATCTTCTGCGGTGGTCGGGCATTGAGTCTGACTAAACTTCACACCTTGTAATACAGGCAAGAACCCTTTCTTTGCCTGATCCATTTTGAACTTTTTTAAAACTTTATCAAGGTATGTGCATTGTGAAAGTCCAATTAAGCGTCTTGATCTATCTCTATAGATCTTGATGCCTAATATGTAAGCAGCTTCACCGAGGTCTTTCATTGAAAAACTTTTATTCAAGTATCCCTTTATGCTATCCAGAAATTCTATATCATTTCCAATTAACAATATGTCATCTACATATAATATCAGAAATGCTACAGAGCTCCCACTCACTTTCTTGTAAATACAGGCTTCTCCAAAAGTTTGTATAAAACCATATGCTTTGATCACACTATCAAAGCGTTTATTCCAACTCTGAGATGCTTGCACTAGTCCATAAATGGATCGCTGGAGCTTGCACACTTTGTTAGCACCTTTTGGATCGACAAAACCTTCCGGTTGCATCATATACAGCTCTTCTTCCAGAAATCCATTCAGGAATGCAGTTTTGACATCCATTTGCAAAATTTCATAATCATATAATGCAGCAATTGCTAACATGATTAGGACAGACTTAAGCATCGCTACAGGTGAGAAAGTCTCATCGTAGTCAACCCCTTGAACTTGTCGAAAACCTTTTGCAACAAGTCGAGCTTTGTCGACAGTTACATTACCATCAGCGTCAGTCTTCTTCTTGAAGATCCATTTATTCTCAATGGCTTGCCGATCATCGGGAAAGTCAACCAAAGTCCATACTTTGTTCTCATACATGGATCCTATCTCAGATTTCATGGCTTCAAGCCATTTTGCGGAATCTGGGCTCATCATCGCTTCCTCATAGTTCGTAGGTTCGCCATGGTCAAGTAACATGACTTCCAGAATAGGATTACCGTACCACTCTGGTGCGGATCTTACTCTAGTAGACCTACGAGGTTCAGTAGAAACTTGATCTGAAGTTCCATGATCAATATCATTAGCTTCCTCACTAATTGGTATAGTTGTCACAGGAACCAGTTCTTGTGATGAACTACTTTCCAATAAGGGAGCAGGTACAGTTACCTCATCAAGTTCTACTTTCCTCCCACTCACTTCTTTCGAGAGAAACTCCTTCTCTAGAAAGGATCCGAATTTAGCAATGAAAATCTTGCCCTCAGATCTGTGATAGAAGGTGTACCCAATTGTCTCTTTTGGGTATCCTATGAAGACACATTTCTCCGATTTGGGTTCGAGCTTAACTGGTTGAAGTTTCTTCACATAAGCATCGCAACCCCAAACTTTAAGAAACGACAACTTTGGTTTCTTGCCAAACCACAGTTCATAAGGCGTCGTCTCAACGGATTTTGACGGTGCCCTATTTAACGTGAATGCGGCCGTCTCTAAAGCATAACCCCAAAATGATAGCGGTAAATTAGTAAGAGACATCATAGATTGCACCATATCCAGTAAAGTACGATTACGACGTTCGGACACACCATTTCTTTGTGGTGTTCCGGGTGGCGTGAGTTGCGAAACTATTCTGCATTGTTTCAAATGTAAACCAAACTCGTAACTCAAATATTCTCCTCCACGATCAGATCGTAGAAATTTTATTTTCTTGTTACGATGATTTTCCACTTCACTCTGAAATTCTTTGAACTTTTCAAATGTTTCAGACTCGTGTTTCATCAAGTAGATATACCCATATCTACTCAAATCATCTGTGAAGGTGAGAAAATAACGATACCCGCCGCGAGCCTCAATATTCATTGGACCACATACATCAGTATGTATGATTTCCAACAAATCAGTTTGTAACGCCCCGGATTCGATGCGCCAGGTGTCCGCCAGTTATTCGTCGTTGTTGCCATGTCATTTGCTTGCGTGTTGCATTTTATCATGTCATCATATGCATTTCATTTTGCATATGTGTTCGTCTCGTGCATCCGAGCCTTTTCCCCGTTGTCCGTTTTGCAATCTGGCACTTCTATGTCATCCGGCGTCCCCTTCTAGCCTCTCTTTGTGTGTGGGTGTTAAACTTTCTCGGAATGGCCCGAGCCTTGCCAAGCGGCCTTGGTATACCACCGGTGGACCCGCCTGTCAAGTGTCGTGCCATTTGGAGGTCGTTTGGTACTCCAACGGTTAACCGGGTAACCGTAAAAGGCCCTCTCTCTTTGCAGCCCAACACCCCTTCCAAAGTGGCCCAAAACCCATCAAACTCCCCTCCATGCTCTCGTTCGTTCGATCACGATCGCGTGGCCGAAAACCATGCCTCATTGGAGTCTCCTAGCTCCCTCTACCTATATATTAGCCCCTCCCCCGAAATCTCGGGCAAACCCTAGCCTCTCCCCTGCGCACCGCCGGACGCGTCCGCCCAGCGCCGGACACGTGCGCGCCCGCGCCCGCAGCCAATCGTGGCTTGCCACGTGGCATCCCGCCGCCGCCCTGCGGAGCCCATCGCGGGCCCGCGCAGGCCCGGTCTGTCGCCGCCGCCCGCAGCCCGCAGCCGCGCCGCCTCCGCGCCTTCGGCCTCCTCACCGGCCGCCGCCTCCTCGCCGGCTGCGCCGCCGCGGAGCGCCGCCGCCGCCTCGCGCCGTCCCCGGCCGGTCCTGCGCCGCCCTTCTCTAGCCCCGTGCGCCGCCCGTGCCCCATGTGCAGCTCCTCCAGCCCCGCCGCCCGTCGCCACCGGCGCCTCGGCCAGCGTCGACCTCGCCATGCCCCGCCGCCGCATGGCGCTCCCCGCATCGGGAGTCCGTCCTTCGCCGCCGGAGGCCCTGCCTCTTCTCCATGGCGCCTCCCGGGCCCAGATCTGGAGAGATCCGGCCGGATCCCTCGCGCGTCGCCCTGCCATGGCCGGCCACCGGCGCCCTCGCCCTCGTCGCCGGCGAGCGCCTGCTCGTGGGTCTCGTCCTGGGCCACATCAGCTGACCGGCCCAGCCCGCATCTCCTCCGGCCCAGGAGGTCGCGGCCCAGCTCCCCGTTTGCTCCGGCCCACCTCACCTCTTCACCGAGCCGGCCCAGTGGCCCATGGTGAGCAGCCCGCCTGAATCCCGCTCGATGCGACATAGAGTTATCCCGCGCGCATATGTTTTTTTCCAGAAAACTGCAAAGTCCCCAGATCTGCATTAATTTTCATGCCATGTTTGACCTGTCGTAACTCTGCATCCGTAGCTCCGTTTTGTGCGTGTAATATGTTAAATTGTTCGTCTCAACGAGTACACCATTTCATTCCATTGCATCATTTTCATTTGAGGTCATCTTGATGCTTGAATCATTGTTGTAAGAGTGCTTCATGATGTTTTCTGCTGTCTGTTAACAGAACGAGGTCTTTTGTCATTTTTGTCATGATTGATGTGTGCATCCTATGAGGTTGATGTCTACATGTGTTTTGATCTATGCTATGTCTTCTTTATAGAGGTGCATACCATGTATTTTTGTGATCAATGTGGTGACTAGCACAAGCATGCAAACTAGGCATCGTGATGTTGCTGATTTTAGTCCCTGTTCTACTGTAATTTTGATGCCATGTAAACTTGATGCTACAGAGAGATCCATGCATATTTTGAGATACTTCAGTAAGGATGTTTTGAACATGTGGTTTTTGTCTATCCATCCATGCCCTTTGTTGCAATTATGGAGTAGTATAGCATGTCATTTTCGTACTCTACTTTTGCTTCAAAACGTTTCCTGGCAGATTGTTTACGTGTTATTCAATTTGGCCAAGGATGCTATAGTTGATCCTTGCATGCTATGGACTTGTTCTTGCCTTGGTTTGTTTCACAAACATGTCTTCTTGATGATGCTATGCTTATCTTGTCATGCAATGACTTGTGGTGAGTGAATCAAGCTTGTTAAGTAGTGTACATAATGTTGCTGTTTTGCTAGGCTGAATCTGTTATTTCGTGATGCTATATAAACATGTTGCTACTAATCATTCTATGCATAATCTGCAGATGTTCTATAAACATGTTTTAATCTACATGTCATCCTCTATCCATCCATGCTCCTGGTTGAACTTATAGCTTGCTGTAGCTTGTTCATATCTTACTCCAAAGTTGCTTCATAATGTTGCTGTCAGCCTGTTAACATTAAGTTCACTTGTTCCAATGTGTTTTGCTAGTGATCCATGCACCCTATGACCTTGCTATTGCCATGCTTAGCTTCACAAACATGTCTTATTACTGTTGGGTGCCTTGCCATGCCATGTAATGATCTGTAGTGAGTTGCACAAGCTCATCTACATGCCTTCATAATTCTGTTCCTGCCATGTTTGAATCTGTATAATAACTTGCCATGTTTACATGGGTGCCATCATATTTTCTGATCCTTTTTGGCTTATGGTCACTAAGGGAATATTGATCTATGCATTTAGTAGATTCATGCCATGTCTTGTTTTGCCATTATAAGTTCCTCTAACATGTTGTTTGATAGCTCTAAACAGTGCATCGTGATGTTATTTTCTGCAAAGTCTGAATTGTTATAACTTGCAATCTTACCATGTGTGTTTGAGCATGTTCTAGTGATTTCTGGAGTTAGCTCAGTGTTCATGTTTTGTAATGCTTTACCTGTACATCATGCCCATGCCTTTTGTTTTCATGTTGAGATGCTGTAGCATATTGTTTTGGTGCTTGCAATATGCCTAGTTGCTGTTTTGGACAGCTTGTCCTTTAAACTTGTATATAGTGTGCATGTGTTGAACCGTTGCTCCGTTTTGAGTGTGCTCTATATGAAACTTGCTTGATTTTGCATGTAGTTTCATATTATCATGTTGCATCCTTGTTTTGAGGTGTTTGCTTGATGTTTGGGTGCATTTTGCATCAATGCCATGTTTAACTTGTTTTGCTCATATCTTCTAGGCCGTAGCTCCGAATTAAATGAACTATATATGTAACTTGACTAGAATCTCGTGTAGATCATCTTTGTGCATCTCAACTTGCTGTTTAACTTGAACATAAGGTTTATTCAGATCTGGACCAATTTCGAAATATGCATATGAGGACTTACCGGAATTGTTATATGTTGTTCCCGGCCTCATTTAAACTTGCCTTGATGCTTCATGTAGCCATGTCATGCATCATGTTTGTTGTGCATCATGTCTTGTCTATGTGTGGTGTGTTTACTATGTTGTGTGCTTCTTTTCGATAGTTCCTGTTTCGTTGCGATCATGAGGATTCGTTCGTCTACGCTTGGTTCGGCTTCATCCGTTCGTCTTCTTCATGGACTCGTTCTTCTTCCTTGCGGGATTTCAGGCAAGATGACCGCTACCCTGGATCTCACTACTATCATTGTTATGCTAGTTGATTCGTTCTATCGCTATGCTGCGCTACCTATTACCTGTTTATCAAGCCGTCCCAAATTGCCATGAACCTCTAACCTTTGACACCTTTCCCATGCAAACCGTTGTTTGGCTATGTTACCACTTTTGCTCAGCCCCTCTTATAGCGTTGCTAGTTGCAGGTGAAGTTGAAGATTTCTCCATGGTGGACAGGGTTGTGGTTGGGATATCACAATATCTCTTATATTATTAATGCATCTATATACTTGGTAAAGGGTGGAAGACTCGGCCTTTTTCCTGGTGTTTTGTTCCACTCTTGCCGTCCTAGTTTCCGTCATACTGGTGTTATGTTCCCAGATTTTGCGTTCCTTACGCGGTAGGGTGATTTATGGGACCCATTGACAGTTTGCTTTGAATAAAACTCCTCCAGCAAGGCCCAACCTTGGTTTTACCATTTGCCTCACCACCACCTACCTTTCCCTTGGGTCGGCCAACCCAAGGGTCATCTTTATTTTAGCCCCCCCGGGCCAGTGCTTGTCTAAGTGTTGGTCCAAACCGAGCAACCTACGGGGCCACCTCGGGGCAACTCAAGGGCTGGTTTTACTCGTAGCTTGACTTATCCGGTGTTGCCCTGAGAACGAGATATGTGCAGCTCCTATCGGGATTGTTGGCGCATCGGGCGGCTTTGCTGGTCTTGTTTTACCATTGTCGAAATGTCTTGTAAACCGGGATTCCGAGTCTGATCGGGTCTTCCTGGGAGAAGGTCTATTCCTTCGTTGATCGCGAGAGCTTGTCATGGGCTAAGTTGGGACACCCCTGCAGGGTATAATCTTTCGAAAGCCGTGCCTGCGGTTATAGGCAGATAGGAATTTGTTAATGTCCGGTTGTAGATAACTTGGCACCAGATCTGAATTAAAATGCATCAACCGCGTGTGTAGCCGTGATGGTCTCTTTTCGGCGGAGTCCGGGAAGTGAACACGGTTTCTGGGTTATGTTTGACGTAAGTAGGAGTTCAAGATCACTTCTTGATCATTGCTAGCTTCACGACCGTTCCTTTTGCTCTCTTCTCGCTCTTATTTGCGTATGTTAGCCACCATATATGCTTACTCGCTGTTGTAGCCTCACCACTTTACCCCTTCCTTTCCTTTTAAGCTTTGCTAGTCTTGATACCCATGGTAATGGGATTGCTGAGTCCTCGTGGCTCACAGATTACTACAACAACAGTTGCAGGTACAGGTTATGCGATGATCATGACGCGAGAGCGATGCTTGCTTGCGTTGAGTTCTTCTTCTACTTCTTCGATCAGGGGATAGGTTCCAGGTCGGCAGCCTGGGTTAGCAGGGTGGATGTCGTTTGAGTTTCTATTTGTGATTCATCCGTAGTCGGATGATGCTCTTATGTATTGTGATGTTGTGTTCATGTGGCATTGTATGCCTTATGTATGTATCCCCATCTATTATGTAATGTTGATGTAATGATATCCACCTTGCAAAAGCGTTTCAATATGCGGGTCTATCCTTGGCGGGACCCTCAAGTTCCTTTTGGATAGGGTCGCATATTGGGCGTGACAAGTTGGTATCAGAGCCTCGACCGACCCTAGGAGCCCCCTTGATTGATCGTGTAGTTTGGCCGATGTTGAGTCTAGAAGAAAACTGTTTTCGGAGTCTAGTTATATCGGAGAGTAGGAATTCTTTTTACTCCTCAGCCCCTTCGTCGCTCTGGTAAGGAATCTTGACGTATGTGTTTTGAATTACTTCTCTTCCCCTTCAAATTTTCTTTAGGATCACGCAGTTGGTTTTCCGATAGTTGTTCCTCAGCTCTTTTGATCTGGTGCATTTCTCGTCAAGTTGACTCGACCCTCTTCATCTTTGCCAAATTCAATCCTCGGTTGTCTTATTTTCCCACCCGCCCTCCCTGTTCTTCTTCTTGAAACCGGTGTCCGTATTCGAGTATCCATCCTACTCGTGCGAAATCTTTGCTTTCTTTCCTCAATGATTTCAACCAGTGTTTTTTCTCTGCAAGATATTCGTCGATTTCCCCTTCCAAGTTGCCTTTGTTTTTCCCGCCCTCCCACCCTCTTCTTCCCGGAGTTTGAGTCTCTTTCGAGCATCGATTTCATTCGTGCGGAGCCTCTTCGAATTAATTCGAGGTTGTCACCTCATTCAAATATTTCAATTGTTCCGGTGCTTCATCTATCTGTTAATCATCCCTTTCCAACGGTGTTTTCTCTTCAGTGGGCCCTAACCCACAGGTCTTTTCCCAGGATCTTACCTGACTCTTCTTATTTTCCCGGAGCTATTCCTAATTCTTTTCGAAGAGTGACATAAGAATGAATTTCATCAGTCAGATGCCTTTCCAATATCGATTTCAAATCATTTCATTGTTGGATCAACCTCTCTGCTTTTCTCACCCATCCGGAGTATTTCAGGAGTTGATTTCTGTTTCTTTTCATCGGAGGCCATCATTCCAGTCATCGTTCTCTATTTATCCCGGTGCTTCGTTCAAGTATTTGTTATCAGCTCATGATCTCTTTGTTCTTTTGCATCTAAATCCCCTCTAGCATATTTGCTCTTCTAATTCTTCCCGGTGATTCAGCCCCTTTCATCAGTCATTTTCGAGTTCTAACGGTGGTTCGTCCAAGATTCTTTTTCTTTGATTATCATTTTAATCCATTCGTTCTTTTCAATCCTACCAGTGGTTCATGAAGACCTTCTCAAGTTTGCGACATGTCACTTCTCAATCCTTTCCATGAAGATTAAGTGATATGCAAAATCCATTGGTTGTCATCAATTAAATTTGATGAAGGATAAGCATACAATAAATCTTATTCTTATTTCATCCAAGTGATTAATCCCTTCCTTCGGAGTTTGTTCGTGATGAATAAATTCTAGTTCCAAGTGTTTTCATCTTTTCTTTTCCGGAGTTCAATTTCCTCGGTCATCTCGTCGGAACCTCCATCTAAATCATCGCAAGGTTTTAATCTTATTCTTTTCATCTTTCATTCTATCTCATCATCCTTTTTGGCAACGGAGTTCTTCATGCTGGTTCTTCTTGATTTAATTCATTCTTCGAGAGTTCATCAAGTATCATCCCGTCCTCTCTAGTTCTTTTTCTATTCTTTCCTTGTTCAACCGGAGTGCTGCCTAAATTCTTTCAGTCTTATTCGTTTCTTATCTTGTTTAACCAGAGTGGTTTCAGAGTCTATCTGATTCCGTGAGCTTTCGATTCTCGTCATTCTCACCGTTCCCCTCTTCTTCTCGAGTGCTCTTGATTCTTTGTTTCTTCTCTTGAGTTCTTGTTTCACCTCTTCCTCTTTTTCTTCCGTCTCGGTCCTAAGATGTCGGGACGAGATCTCTTGTTAGTGGAGGAGTGTTGTAACGCCCCGGATTCGATGCGCCAGGTGTCCGCCAGTTATTCGTCGTTGTTGCCATGTCATTTGCTTGCGTGTTGCATTTTATCATGTCATCATGTGCATTTCATTTTGCATACGTGTTCGTCTCATGCATCCGAGCCTTTTCCCCGTTGTCCGTTTTGCAATCCGGCGCTTCTATGTCATCTGGCATCCCCTTCTAGCCTCTCTTTGTGTGTGGGTGTTAAACTTTCTCGGAATGGCCCGAGCCTTGCCAAGCGGCCTTGGTATACCACCGGTGGACCGCCTGTCAAGTTTCGTGCCATTTGGAGGTCGTTTGGTACTCCAACGGTTAACCGAGTAACCGTAAAAGGCCCTCTCTCTTTGCAGCCCAACACCCCTTCCAAAGTGGCCCAAAACCCATCTAACTCCCCTCCATGCTCTCGGTCGTTCGATCACGATCGCGTGGCCGAAAACCGTGCCTCATTTGGAGTCTCCTAGCTTCCTCTACCTATATATTAGCCCCTCCCTCGAAATCTCGGGCAAACCCTAGCCTCTCCCCCTGCGCGCCGCCGGACGCGTCCGCCCAGCGCCGGACACGTCCGCGCTTGCGCCCGCAGCCAATCGTGGCTTGCCACGTGGCCTCCCGCCGCCGCCCCGCGCCGCCGCCCTGCGGAGCCCATCGCGGGCCCGCGTAGTCCCGGTCGGTCACCGCCGCCCGTAGCCCGCAGCCGCGCCGCCTCCGCGCCTTCGGCCTCCCCGCCGGCCGCCGCCTCCTCGCCGGCTGCGCCGCCGCGGAGCGCCGCCGCCGCCTCGCGTTGTCCCCGGCCGGTCCTGTGCCGCCCTTCTCCAGCCCTGCGCGCCGCCTGCGCCCCATGTGCAGCTCGTCCAGCCCCGCCGCCCGTCGCCACCGGCGCCTCGGCCGGCGTCGACCTCGCCATGCCCCGCCGCCGCATGGCGCTCCCCGCGTCGGGAGTCCGCCCTTCGCCGCCGGAGGCTCTGCCTCTTCTCCATGGCGCCTCCCCGGCCTAGATCTGGAGAGATCCGGCTGGATCCCTCGCGCGTCGCCCTGCCATGGCCGGCCACCGGCGCCCTCGCCCTCGTCGCCGGCGAGCGCCTGCTCGTGGGTCTCGTCTTGGGCCACATCAGCTGACCGGCCCAGCCCGCATCTCCTCCGTCCCAGGAGGTCGCGGCCCAGCTCCCCGTTTGCTCCGGCCCACCTCACCTCTTCACCGAGCCGGCCCAGTGGCCCATGGTGAGCAGCCCGCCTGAATCCCGCTCGGTGCGACATATAGTTATCCCGCGCGCATATGTTTTTTTTCCAGAAAACTGCTAAGTCCCCAGATGTGCATTAATTTTCATGCCATGTTTGACCTGTCGTAACTCTGCATCCGTAGCTCCGTTTTGTGCGTGTAAAATGTTAAATTGTTTGTCTTAACGAGTACATCATTTCATTCCATTGCATCATTTTCATTTGAGGTCATCTTGATGCCTGAATCATTGTTGTAAGAGTGCTTCATGATGTTTTCTGCTGTCTGTTAACAGAACGAGGTCTTTTGTCATTTTTGTCATGATTGATGTGTGCATCCTATGAGGTTGATGTCTACATGTGTTTTGATCTATGCTATGTCTTCTTTACAGAGGTGCATACCATGTATTTTTGTGATCAATGTGGTGACTAGCACAAGCATGCAAACTAGGCATCGTGATGTTGCTGATTTTAGTCCCTGTTCTGCTGTAATTTTGATGCCTTGTAAACTTGATGCTACAGAGAAATCCATGCATATTTTGAGATACTTCAGTAAGGATGTTTTGAACATGTGGTTTTTGTCTATCCATCCACGCCCTTTGTTGCAATTATGGAGTAGTATAGCATGTCATTTTCGTACTCTACTTTTGCTTCAAAACGTTTCCTGGCAGATTGTTTACGTGTTATTCAATTTGGCCAAGGATGCTATAGTTGATCCTTGCATGCTATGGACTTGTTCTTGCCTTGGTTTGTTTCACAAACATGTCTTCTTGATGATGCTATGCTTATCTTGTCATGCAATGACTTGTGGTGAGTGAATCAAGCTTGTTAAGTAGTGTACATAATGTTGCTGTTTTGCTAGGCTGAATCTGTTATTTCGTGATGCTATATAAACATGTTGCTACTAATCATTCTATGCATAATCTGGAGATGTTCTATAAATATGTTTTAATCTACATGTCATCCTCTATCCATCCATGCTCCTGGTTGAATTTATAGCTTGTTGTAGCTTGTTCATATCTTACTCCAAAGTTGCTTCATAATGTTGCTGTCAGCCTGGTTTTGTAATGCTTTACCTGTACATCATGCCCATGCCTTTTGTTTTCATGTTGAGATGCTGTAGCATATTGTTTTGGTGCTTGCAATATACCTAGTTGCTGTTTTGGACAGCTTGTCCTTTAAACTTGTATATAGTGTGCATGTGTTGAACCGTTGCTCCGTTTTGAGTGTGCTCTATATGAAACTTGCTTGATTTTGCATGTAGTTTCATATTATCATGTTGCATCCTTGTTTTGAGGTGTTTGCTTGATGTTTGGGTGCATTTTGCATCAATGCCATGTTTAACTTGTTTTGCTCATATCTTCTAGGCCGTAGCTCCGAATTAAATGAACTATATATGTAACTTGACTAGAATCTCGTGTAGATCATCTTTGTGCATCTTAACTTGCTGTTTAACAACTTGAACATAAGGTTTATTCAGATCTGGACCAATTTCAAAATATGCATATGAGGACTTACCGAAATTGTTATGTTGTTCCTGGCCTCATTTAAACTTGCCTTGATGTGTTGCTCTTGTTTGCATCATCTCTTGCCATGAGTAGCTTCATGTAGCCGTGTCATGCATCATGCTTGTTGTGCATCATGTCTTGTCTATGTGTGGTGTGTTTACTATGTTGTGTGCTTTTTTCGATGGTTCCTGTTTCGTTGCGATCGTGAGGATTCGTTCGTCTACGCTTGGTTCGGCTTCATCCGTTCGTCTTCTTCATGGACTCGTTCTTCTTCCTTGCGGGACTTCAGGCAAGATGACCGCTACCCTGGATCTCACTACTATCATTGCTATGCTAGTTGCTTCGTTCTATCGCTATGCTGCGCTACCTATTACATGTTTATCAAGCCGTCCCAAATTGCCATGAACCTCTAACCTTTGACACCTTTCCCATGCAAACCGTTGTTTGGCTATGTTACCGCTTTTGCTCAGCCCCTCTTATAGTGTTGCTAGTTGCAGGTGAAGTTGAAGATTTCTCCATGGTGGACAGGATTGTGGTTGGGATATCACAATATCTCTTATATTATTAATGCATCTATATACTTGGTAAAGGGTGAAAGACTCGGCCTTTTGCCTGGTGTTTTGTTCCACTCTTGCCGTCCTAGTTTCCGTCATACTGGTGTTATGTTCCCGGATTTTGCGTTCCTTACGCGGTAGGGTGATTTATGGGACCCCCTTGACAGTTTGCTTTGAATAAAACTCCTCCAGCAAGGCCCAACCTTGGTTTTACCATTTACCTCACCACCACCTACCTTTCCCTTGGGTCGGCCAACCCAAGGGTCATCTTTATTTTAGCCCCCCCCCCCCGGGCCAGTGCTTGTCTAAGTGTTGGTCCGAACCGAGCAACCTGCGGGGCCACCTCGGGGCAACACGAGGGCTGGTTTTACTCGTAGCTTGACTTATCCGGTGTTGCCCTGAGAACGAGATATGTGTAGCTCCTATCGGGATTGTCGGCGCATCGGGCGGCTTTGCTGGTCTTGTTTTACCATTGTCGAAATGTCTTGTAAACCGGGATTCCGAGTCTGACCGGGTCTTCCTGGGAGAAGGTCTATTCCTTCGTTGATCGCGAGAGCTTGTCATGGGCTAAGTTGGGACACCCTTGCAGGGTATAATCTTTCGAAAGCCGTGCCTGCGGTTATAGGCAGATGGGAATTTGTTAATATCCGGTTGTAGATAACTTGGCACCAGATCCGAATTAAAACGCATCAACCGCGTGTGTAGCCGTGATGGTCTCTTTTCGGCGGAGTCCGGGAAGTGAACACGGTTTCTGGGTTATGTTTGATGTAAGTAGGAGTTCAGGATCACTT
Source organism: Triticum aestivum (assembly GCF_018294505.1). NCBI lineage: Eukaryota > Viridiplantae > Streptophyta > Magnoliopsida > Poales > Poaceae > Triticum > Triticum aestivum. Next base: position 619,778,267 of record NC_057810.1, on the reverse strand, counting down.
CTTGATCATTGCTAGCTTCACGACCGTTCCTTTTGCTCTCTTCTCGCTCTTATTTGCGTGTGTTAGCCACCATATATGCTTAGTTGCTGCTGTAGCCTCACCACTTTACCCCTTCCTTTCCTTTTAAGCTTTGCTAGTCTTGATACCCATGGTAATGGGATTGCTGAGTCCTCGTGGCTCACAGATTACTACAACAACAGTTGTAGGTACAGGTTATGCGATGATCATGACGCGAGAGCGATGCTTGCTTGCGTTGAGTTCTTCTTCTGCTTCTTCGATCAGGGGATAGGTTCTAGGTCGGCAGCCTGGGTTAGCAGGGTGGATGTCGTTTGAGTTTCTGTTTGTGATTCATCCGTAGTCGGATGATGCTCTTATGTATTGTGATGTTGTATTCATGTGGCATTGTATGCCTTATGTATGTATCCCCATCTATTATGTAATGTTGATGTAAAGATATCCACCTTGCAAAAGCGTTTCAATATGCGGGTCTATCCTTGGCGGGACCTTCGAGTTCCTTTTGGATAGGGTCGCATATTGGGCGTGACACAGTTGCTCGCTCCATAGTTCCGGAGAACGGTGTTTTAGTCATCTTGCCCATGAGGCACGGTTCGCAAGTACCAAGTGATTCATAATCAAGTGATTCCAAAAGTCCATCAGTATGGAGTTTCTTCATGCGCTTTACACCGATATGACCTAAACGGCAGTGCCACAAATAAGTTGCACTATCATTATCAACTCTGCATCTTTTGGCTTCAACATTATGAGCATGTGTATCACTACTATCAAGATTTAATAAAAATAGGCCACTCTTCAAGGGTGCATGACCATAAAAGATATTACTCATATAAATAGAACAACCATTATTCTCTGATTTAAATGAATAACCGTCTTGCATCAAAGAAGATCCAGATATAATGTTCATGCTCAACGCTGGCACCAAATAACAATTATTTAGGTCTAAAACTAATCCCTATGGTAGATGTAGAGGTAGCGTGCCGACCGCGATCACATCGACTTTGGAACCATTTCTCACGCGCATCGTCACCTCATCCTTAGCCAATCTTTGCTTAATCTGTAGTCCCTGTTTCCAGTTGCAAATATTAGCAACATAACCAGTATCAAATACCCAGGTGCTACTGCGAGCATTAGTAAGGTACACATCAATAACATGTATATCACATATACCTTTGTTCACTTTGCCATCCTTCTTATCCGTCAAATACTTGGGGCAGTTCCTCTTCCAGTGTCCAGTCTGCTTGCAGTAGAAGCACTCAGTCTTAGGCTTAGGTCCAGACTTGGGTTTCTTCTCTTGAGCAGCAACTTGTTTGCTGTTCTTCTTGAAGTTCCCCTTCTTCTTCCTTTGCCCTTTTTCTTGAAACTGTGGTCTTATTGACCATCAACACTTGATGCTCCTTCTTGATTTCTACCTCCACAGCCTTTAGCATTGCGAAGAGCTCGGGAATAGTCTTGTCCATCCCTTGCATATTATAGTTCATCACGAAGCTCTTGTAGCTTGGTGGCAGTGATTGAAGAATTCTGTCAATGACACTATCATCAGGAAGATTAACTCCCAATTGAATCAAGTGATTATTATACCCAGACATTTTGAGTATGTGTTCACTGACAGAACTATTCTCCTCCATCTTGTAGCTATAGAACTTATTGGAGACTTCATATCTCTCAATCCGGGCATTTGCTTGAAATATTAACTTCAACTCCTGGAACATCTCATATGCTCCATGACATTCAAAACGTCGTTGAAGACCCGCTTCCAAGCCATAAAGCATGGCACACTGAACTATCGAGTAGTCATCAGCTTTGCTCTGCCAGACATTCTTAACGTCGTCAGTTGCATCTGCAGCAGGCCTGGCACCCAGCGGTGCTTCCAGGACGTAATTCTTCTATGCAGCAATGAGGATAATCCTCAGGTTACAGACCCAGTCCGTGTAATTGCTACCATCATCTTTCAACTTAGCTTTCTCAAGGAACGCATTAAAATTCAACGGAACAACAGCACGAGCCATCTATCTACATCAAACATAGACAAGCAAAATACTATCAGGTACTAAGTTCATGATAAATTTAAGTTCAATTAATCATATTACTTAAGGACTCCCACTTAGACAGACATCTCTCTAGTCCTCTAAGTGATCACGTGGTCCAAATCAACTAAACCATGTCCGATCATCACATGATATGGAGTAGTTTCAATGGTGAACATCACTATGTTGATCATATCTACTATATGATTCACGTTCGACCTTTCGGTCTTCGTGTTCCGAGGCCATATCTGAATATGCTAGGCTCGTCAAGTTTAACCTGAGTATTCCGCGTGTGCAACTATTTTGCACCCGTTGTATTTGAACGTAGAGCCTATCACACCCGATCATCATATGGTGTCTCAGCACGAAGAACTTTCGCAACGGTGCATACTCAGGGAGAACACTTGTCGGAGTAATGGGCCATGGGTAGGCTAACCCGAGCCCCAGAACCTTTCAAGACATCGGGGCAGGCCGCGCCCCTCAAAGCCGAGTCTCAGATGGCGACTCCCAGACAAGCCGAGTCTCAGATGGCGACTCCCGGATGAGCTGAGTCTCAGATGGCGACTCCCAGATGAGCCGAGTCTTAGATGGCGACTCCCAGATGAGCCGACTCATGGCCGGCGACTTCCGGAGGAGCCGGCTATGGAGAGTCGGCCCACGACTCAACACTCGTCGCGATAGGCGAGGCGGGTACGACCACGGCGTGGCCGCCACCTCTTGCTTGCGAGGGGCCAGCATGGCTACAGTATGCCGTACCGCCGGAGATCTCCGGCGTGGCCCGGCACTGTTGCCATGCCAGCCCTGACCTCAGCCACAGTGTGCGGCGCACTGTGGCCACGATGGCCTACCTGTATAGCTTGGAGACCGCGGACCCGCCAGTCAGTGAGAGCATAGAAGACGGCGGATACGCCCCGAAGGCGGCTCCCCAGAGTCGGCCGGCCTCTCCCACGGGTCCCACGCGCCATCAACCAGACAAGACGGGAAGGAACGACAGTGATCGCCCGATAGACAGCGACACTGTTGCCACGACCCAGTGACCAAGCCTACGTCATCAGAATCACGGCTACAGTGCCGGACTCGCCGGTGGGGCCCGCAAGTCGGCGGGCCCCAGCAGTCGGCGGAGAAGACGGCGGCCTGTGAGACAGACGGCTCGGACCCGCGCCCAGCCAGATTACCATTGTACCCCCGAGGGGTAGGCCTATATAAACCCCCCGCGGCACCAATGCAAAGGGTTCGCATCCATTAGCCTTAGACCAGATCATATAGGAGGAAGAGAGCTAGCCTTGCCTCCTTCTACCTCCTGAATACAGCTCTAGGAGCAACCTTGTAGTCACTACGCCTTAGTGATCATGCGAAGACCCCGCAGAGCAGCAGTAGGGGTGTTATCTCCCCGGAGAGCCCCGAAGCTGGGTAAGATTCGCCGGCGTGCATGCCTTCGCCTAATCCCGTTTCCTGGCACCGGTGACGTTCTACTCACTCCCACCATGATAAGCTATCCTTTGGCATATGTCGCACCCAACCCCCAACATTTGGCGCCCACGGTGGACCTGCTTTGGACGGGAACCCTTTTCCTCCCCCGTGAGCATAGCCAGCCCGGCACGCCCGATGGCACTTGCCCTGACGTGCTGCAAAGCGTCAACAATGCCTGCACGGCGAGCTGCCTCGCTGACCTTCTCGGCGAGGTTAGCATCTCCGACGAGCCTGCATCCGATGCGGGCACGGGCGGCCTCGGAAGCCTTCTCGCGGGCCTCCTCGACCATCTCCACGTTGCCGGTGAGCCTGCCATGGACTTGGAGTCCGTAGGCTCCACCGACCCGATGCTGGTCGACTCCGACAGCGTGTCGCTCGACATGTTCCCCTCCAATGTGGTGATCTACGACGAGCTGCTACCTCGTGAAGAGAGCGGCGGAAGCGCCATCACGGAGGTGCTCGTTATTAGTCATGGCGAGCACTCCGGTGAAGGAGCCCATGACCCGCTCGACGCGGCTCTGCGAGACCTGATGGCACCCATTCTGGAGGACGCTGACGCCGAGACGCTGGACGCATGCCGCCTTCAGCTCGTCGAAGGCGCGAAGAAGCTGGCAAGCATGAGACGCTTGTCGGAGGCCTACCAACGTGAGATGGATCGCGCCGTGGGCGGCTCGCCAGCGCCGACTGGGCCTAGCCGCCTAGGCGCGGTCCGATAACGCGGCATGGCCATCGCCAACCTGTTCGGGGCCGATCGCCCCATATATGCCGCGCCTGCGGAGAACATCCGCGCTACCCAGGCGGCAGCAGACGAACTAGACAACTTCGAAGGTGAAGAGCGCCGCTTGATGACCGAGCGAGTCTAGCGACTCCTCAAAGCGGCTGCCGCACAGAATGAAGCCGGCTGCCGCACGGAGGTGCCACAACGACAAAATGACGACCTACCTCCCCGCCGAGATCAAGGTGCGACGTCTTGGACGCCGACTGGCGGAGCCCCCGGAAGAAGAGAGAAGGATCCGGCTATCAGCCACAGTCGGACTCGCATCACCATCGAGCGCGACCAAGACGGCCGCCCAAGAGCAATGGAACGGCAGGGCGACTACCTGCCTCCCCCACCACGAAGAGAAAGACGAGTCTCCCCGCCGCCCGTTGAGCATCCGACTCTCAGCGACTGCCTCGGCCGTCGAGAGGGAGTCGGAGAGAACGACGCCCGCCTCCGGATCGACCGACTCCACCGATCCCTGGCGCTGGAAGAAGAAGATGAGCTGGGCCCACCCTGCTTCGGGCCCCGCATTCGAGACGAGCCCTTTCCTAAAGGGTTCACGCTCCCCCGAGACACACCCAAGTACACCGGCTCCGTGAAGCCGGAAGATTGGCTAGTTGACTACTCCACGGCCGTCAACATAGCGAACGGCAACAAGCACGTTGCCGTGAAGTACGTTCCGCTCATGCTCCAGGGCACGGCCCGGACATGGTTGAACAGTTTGAAGCCCCACAACATCAACAGTTGGGTCGACTTCACCGAGGCTTTCATACGCAACTTCACAAGCACGTACAAGCGACCCCCAAGCCGCGCCAGCTCTCCTTGTGCGTGCAAGGCCAAGACGAGTCGACTCGCGACTACCTCACGCGATGGGGCGAGCTTCGGAACTCCTGCGAGGGCGTGCACGAGGTGTAGGCTATCGAGTACTTCACCGTCGGGTGCAGAGAAGGCACCCTCCTCAAGCACAGGCTCCTCTGCGACGAGCCAGAGACCCTCGACGAGTTGCTGGTCATAGCAGACAAGTATGCTACGGCCGACTCCTCCATGAAGACAGAGATTCAAATTAGTGCGACTGGCAAAGTGGCCCCTCAAGCTCCCAGAACTCCGGCTGGAGACACCAGTCGGCGACAGCAGCAGAATGATCACAAGCGCAAGGCCCCACAGCCAACTTCCAGCAGTCGGCAGGTTGCGACAGTCGAAGACCAACAGCCTGAGGGGCAGCCTCCGGCGAAGCGACAGAAAGGCGGCAAGTCCAACTGGTTGCCGGTGTTCTCTTATGAGCAGACTTTGGATGGTCCCTGCAAGTTCCACAGCGGCGCGAAGCCGTCAAACCATACCGCCCAGAAATGCCACTGGCTCACCAGAATCGCCAAGGGAGACGGCCTCCTTCCTCCTCCGCTTGCTGGGCCGCCGCCTCCACAGCCGCCCCAGCAGTCGGTGGCCAGGCCAGTCGGCGCCGTACAAGATGAATACCCCAAAGAACACGGAGCTTATGTGGTGTTCACCAGTATGGCCGATGATCGCGCAGCAGACGGTTGCAGCAGCAAGAAGTAAATGCAGTAGCATCAGATACTCCGGAGTTTATGCATTGGTCCGAGAAGCCTATCAGTTGGAGCAGAGCTGATCACCCAGAGGTGATGCCGAATTCGGGCTCCTACGCCTTGGTTCTGAGCGCTACCTTGGCCACTGATAGGCGGCCCGCTCGCTTCTCGCGAGTGCTGATAGACGGAGGCAGCAACATCAACATCATGTACAAGGATACCATGGAGAAATTAGGAATCAAGCAGAAATAGCTTCAAAGCAGCCGAACTGTTTTCCACGGCATTGTACCTGGCCTCTCTTGCTCCCCAATCGGCAAGATCCAGATAGATGTCCTCTTCGGAGACAAAGATCATTTTCGCCGAGAGCCAGTTTGGTTTGAAGTGGTGGACCTTGAAAGCCCATACCAAGCATTGCTTGGCCGACCTGCTCTGGCCAAGTTCATGGCGGTCCCCCACTACGCTTACCTCAAGATGAAGATGCCAAGTTCAAAGGGTATTCTGACCGTGGCCGGCGACTACAGGAAGTCGTCCGCCTGCGCGGCCGAGAGTAGTCGGCTGGTCGAGTCCCTGGTGATCGCAGCTGAGAGGCGGCTCCTTGATCGGGTTGTGGCAATGGCCGGCAAGCAGCCAGAGATGTCGCCCGACCCCAAGGAGTCGGAAGCTGAGGGTTCGTTCAAGCCGGCTAAAGAAACAAAGAGGATACCTTTGGACCCGGAGCACCCGGAGAGGCACGCTGTCATAGGTGCAAACCTAGACAGCAAATAGGAAGGCGAGCTCGTCGATTTCCTCCGTGAGAATCGAGACATCTTCGCATGGTCCCCTAAGGACATGCCAGGTGTACCGACGGAATTCGCCGAGCACAAGTTACATGTCCGATCTGATGTGAAGCCCGTCAGGCAGCCCTTGCGCCGCCTGTCAGAAGAGAAAAGAAGAGTTGTTGGAGAAGAGATAGCCCGACTCCTAGCGGCCGGCTTCATTATGGAGGTGTTCTTTCCAGAATGGCTGGCGAACCCGGTCCTAGTGTTGAAGAAGAACAAGCAGTGGCGGATGTGTATCGACTACACCAGCCTCAACAAAGCTTGCCCCAAAGATCCATTTGCTCTGCCAAGAATTGACCAGGTGATAGACTCCACAGCCGGATGCGAGCTGTTGAGCTTCTTAGATGCATATTCAGGATATCACCAGATCAAGCTGAACCCTGCAGACAGACTGAAGACTGCCTTCATCACGCCGTTTGGAGCCTTCTGCTACCTGACTATGACGTTCGGCTTGAGGAATGCCGGCGCCACCTTTCAGCGTTGCATGCAGAAGTGTCTCCTCAAGCAACTCGGCAGAAATGCCCACGTCTACGTGGATGATGTGGTGGTGAAGACGGAAAAGCGTGGGACACTGTTGGAAGATCTCCAAGAAACCTTTGAGAATCTGCGCCGATTCCAGATCAAGCTCAATCCAGAGAAGTGCGTCTTTGGAGTACCAGCCGGCCAGCTCCTTGGTTTCCTGGTCTCTGAACGCGGCATAGAGTGCAACCCTGTAAAGATCAAAGCCATCGAGAGGATGGAAGTCCCCCGCCGACTGTTAGATGTGCAGAAGTTCACCGGCTGCTTGGCGTCCATCAGCCGATTCATCAGTCGGCTGGGCGAGAAGGCTCTCCCTTTGTACTAACTGATGAAGAAGACCACCTTTTTTGAGTGGAACCACAAGGCGGATGAAGCATTTCTCGAGTTGAAGAAGATGTTGACTACCCCCCCCCCCTGTGCTGGCGGCTCCGACTCCCAAAGAGCCTATGCTCCTATACATTGCCGCCACCAGCCGGGTAGTCAGCACAGTTATCGTAGTCGAACGCAAGGAGGAAGGCAAGGCGCTCCCTGTCCAGAGACCGGTATATTACCTGAGCGAGGTACTGTCGACCTCCAAGCAGAACTACCCCCACTACCAGAAGATGTGCTACGGCGTGCATTTCACCGCCAAGAAGTTGAAGCCTTACTTTCAAGAGCATCCAATCACTGTGGTTTGCACCGCTCCACTGGCCGAGATCATCGGAAGCCGTGATGCTTCAGGCCGAGTAGCCAAGTGGGCCATAGATCTGGCTCCCTACACCATCTACTACCAGCCCCGCACCGCCATCAAGTCACAAGCACTGGCCGACTTCCTTGTCGACTGGGCCGAGACCCAGTACCTGCCGCCAGCACCCGACTCCACCCATTGGCGAATGCATTTCGATGGCTCCAAGATGCGCACCGGCCTGGGAGCCGGCGTCATCCTCACCTCCCCCAAAGGCGACAAGCTCAAGTACGCACTGCAGATCCACTTCGCCGCCTCCAACAACGTTGCCGAATACGAGGCGCTCGTTCACGGGCTCCGGCTTGCCAAAGAACTCGGCATCCGCCGGATCCTGTGCTACGGCGATTCCGATTTGGTGGTCCAGCAGTCATCTGGCGACTGGGACGCCAAAGATGCAAACATGGAGAGCTACCACTTCCTGGTGCAGCAACTCAGCGGATATTTCGAGGGGTGTGAATTCCTTCACATTCCAATAAATGACAACGACCAAGCGGACGCCCTGGCACGAGTCGGCTCCACCCGTCAAGCAATACCATCCGGCGTCGCCCTTCAGCGCCTCCTCAAGCCGTCTATCAAGCCTTCGCCAGACTCAGACTCTATTTTTGTGCCAGCTCCCCCCGAAGAAGTCGGATCCGACTCAAGAGCACCAATTGACGACACAAAAATCCTTATAGACGGCTCCAAAAGTACCGCGGTCGCAGTTGGCCCGGGGACTTCAGTCCCCGGCCGGGGACTGCGACAGCCAGCCCGAAGACTTCAGAACTCGGCCTGGGGACTGCTCCAGTCGGCCCGGGGACTTCACCGACCCAGCAAGCAGCCGCGGATCCCAGCCCGCCGCCTCCCAGCCCAGCCACCCTTGTCCAAGTCGCAATAGTGGCAATCGAAGAAATAGCAGCACCTTCATGGGCCCAGCCCATCCTCAAGTTCCTAGTAAACAGAGAGCTGCCAGCTGATGAAATCCTGGCTCGGCAAGTGCAACGCCGAGCGGCAGCCTATACCATAGTCAACAGAGAGCTGGTCAGGCGCAGTGTCACTGGTGTCTACCAACGCTGTGTCGAGGCAGAACAAGGCCAGGCAATCCTGAGAGACATTCATGAAGGAGAGTGTGGCCATCATGCGGCTTCAAGGGCACTCGTCGCCAAAGCCTTCCGACACGGCTTCTTCTGGCCGACTGCCCTGGAGGAGGCCAAGGAATTAGTCCAAAACTGCAAAGGGTGCCAGATGTTCCGTTCCAAGCCGCTCCAGCCGGCTTCGGCGCTCAAGACCATTCCCATCGCCTGGCCCTTTGCGGTTTGGGGCCTGGACATGGTGGGACCATTCAAGACGGCACGAGGCGGCCTAACTCACCTACTTGTCGCGGTGGACAAGTTCACCAAGTGGATAGAAGCAAAACCCATCAAGAAGTTGAATGGTCCGACTGCAGTAACCTTCATCGCCGACATTACGACTCGGTACGGCATACCACATAGCATCATCACCGACAATGGCACAAATTTTGCCAAAGGAGCCTTGGCCCGTTTCTGCGCAACGCAGGGCATCCGACTGGACTTAGCGTCCGTCGCCCATCCGCAGTCAAACGGCCAGGTAGAGCGAGCCAACGGCCTCATCCTATCCGGCATCAAGCCCCGCCTGGTTGAACCACTGGAGCGTTCGGCCGGCTGTTGGCTTGAGGAGCTGCCAGCCGTCCTCTGGAGTCTGCGCACGACTCCAAACAAGTCAACCGGCTTCACGCCTTTCTTCCTCGTCTACGGTGCTGAAGCCGTCATCCCGACGGACATAGAATTCGACTCCCCGCGAGTCACCATGTACACCAAGGAGGAAGCAGAAGAAGCACGTCAAGACGGCGTCGATCTGCTGGAAGAGGGCCGGCTGTTGGCACTCAGTCGGTCCGGCATCTACCAGCAGAGCCTGCGCCGATACTACAACAGGAAGGTCAAGCCAAGATCTTTCCAAGAGGGCGACCTTGTGCTCCGACTGATCCAGCGGACAGCCGGCCAGCACAAGCTGTCGGCACCTTGGGAAGGCCCCTTTATTGTCAGCAAGGTGTTGGGCAATGACTCCTACTACCTGATCGACGCTCAGAAGCCCCGAGCACGCAAGAGAGACGACTCCGGCAAAGAGTCGGAACGACCATGGAATGCAAACCTCCTTCGAAGATTTTACAGTTGATTCAGTATGTATCACGCTACCCCTTTGTATTAAAGTACCGAGACTTCGGGCCCCCCGAGACGAGCTCGGGGACTGCCCCTTTTGATTATCTGTATGATAAGAATTATGCCTTCAAGTATGCTACTTCTTGCTACGCCGCTTGGCGCCGGGCTCGACTAGTCGGCCCGGGGACTCGCCGTCTGGCGCTATGAAATGTTTCCTGAAGTCGGACAAGTAGTGTGCGGCGCCTAAGCCGTCTCCTGCCAGAAGCCGCAGCTCGCAGAGCGACTGATTGGTAGGCAGGAGTAAGGATGAATGGGCGTCCACACGAAAAATGGCTAAGGACCTAAAACATCAACATAGCCTAAGCCGGCTTCCAGCCCCCTTTTACAAGCCGACTCGCGAATATTCGGCTTGCTGCTTTCTATCCAACTTGTTAAATAAACTCCAAAGAAAGGCAAGTACTTGCTTTCCCCAAAGTAGCCAGGCATTTGGCCCAGCGGCAGTCCGCAGAGTGGTTAGCCGGCTGGCAAAGCGGCAACTAGGGGAAGGCGGCAAAGGAAAAAGCCAAAGGAGCAATGAGCAAGGAAAGATAGAACTCGGATTAATATTTACATAAGCATAGGCCCATTGGCCGAATCTTCAGACAGAAGTTCAAAATACACCCCGAGGGTGGAATTGTGCAAATTAACAAGTTCATCAAAGACTTTCTAGAACAGATAAATAAAGCCAGAAGGCAGCCTAGGGAGCAGCAGACGGGTTCGGAGGGTCGGAGGAGACGGCGGTGTCAGGCGCCGGGGGAGTCGGCTGGGCAGTCTCGGCTTGATCGCCGCCAGCGGCAGTCGGCCCGGTCGGACGCGGCTCGTTGCTAGAGGCGCGGTCGAGCTGAGGCTGGTCGCCCGCTCCGCCTTCTGGCACCTCCGTCTCGCCTTCGTCCTCCGCCTCGCCTTCTTCCTCGGTGCTGGAGTCAATCACCTCCGCCGAGTCCTCGCCATATTCCGGGTTCATCCCGAACCACTCTGGCGGCACCTCCTCGCCGCCTTCAGCCCGCTCGGGGACGAAGACACTGGTGTCCGTGTAGTCGGCGATGGCCGCCGCACGCTCGACAAGGGCGCCCTCCACAGCCTCCAGCTCGGCCTGGGCCTCTGACCGGAACGCGGCCAGACGGTCCAGGTCCAGCCCCGGATACCACGCCTTGACGAATTCCAAGGCCCGGCGCGCTCCGGCCCGGGCCGAGGAACCCTTCCAGGCCTCAAGACGGCCGGCTGCGACCTCCAGCCAGTCGGCAGTCCGGCTGGCGGTGCGCAGAGCCGGCATGTCTGGCCACAGGGCGGCAACTGCCTGGGCGCCGGCACGCTGAAGCCGGCGCATCAGCCGGTGGGCCGGACGAAGACGGGCCTCGATGCTCAGAAGCTGCTCATCGACAGTCAGGGGAGCGTTGGCGGCAATCGCCTCGCCGCTTGCCCTCCGCGCCTCACGATCAGCCTCGATGGCCAGAGGGACTGCCTGCGAGTGGCCAGGGAAGAAGTCTGCCAAGACAAAAAAGAAGCAAGTCAAAAAATCAGAAGTCAGCCTGACACATAGTCGGAAACTCAAAGAAAGAAAGCTCACCATCGACGATATCCTCGATCTCGTGGAAGCCGGAGGTCAGCATCGCCTCCTTGTCGGTCCAGGAGGAGCGCTCGCTCTCGAACTCGGCCAGAAGAGCAGCCTCCTTCTTCTCGGCCTCGTCCTGCGTCTTCTTGAGCAGCTCCTTCTGCTCGGCCAGCTGCGCAGTAAGCAGATCGCGCTCCGCAGCGAGCTTGCTGCACTCCTCCCCCTTGACGCGCAAGGCGGTGTTAACTTCACCCAGCTGCTCCTGAAGAGTAGCGTTGGCCCCTGAAGAACGAAAGAAAGAGACAAATAAGTCGTCAGCAAAGAAGATCGCCGGGAAGATCCGGCCCGACTGCTCAGCAGTCGGCCCGAATCTCGGGGACTACAGCCCGCGGGTGCGCCAGCGCGCCCCCGCGAAGAAAGAAGAACAAGAAAGGAGACGTCGAAGTCGTCAAGAAGGAAGATCGCCGGGAAGATCCGGCCCGACTGCTCAGCAGTCGGCCCGAATCTCGGGGACTACAGCCCGCGGGTGCGCCAGCGCGCCCCCGCGAAGAAGAGGAAAAGAACTTACTCCGGCTTTCCGTCAAGTCGGCAGTCCGCTTGCTCAACTCCTCAACATTGCGGTTGAAGGCAGTGGCGCGGAGGTTGTGATACTCCTGCAAACAAAGATTTCAGACAAAATAAGTACTTGGAACTCGCCAGAGGGAGTTCCGAGCCGCCTGCTCAGCAGCCGGCCCGAAACTCGGGGACTACACCCAGTGGGTGCGCTGGCGCGCCCCCACAAAGAAGAGCAAGAAAAACAAGAATCAAAGAGGAAAACATACCCGGACGGCCGCTCGCGACGCTAGATGCGCCTTGGTGCAGAGCTGGAGGGCGTCGCCTTCGGCTCGAAGCTTCGCTTGGACATCCAGAAGCGCCTGGTTCAGCGGGCCCGTGCCGCCTCCGCGCACCCACCCAACGGGCGCGGCACTCGTCGCCTCAGCATTTGGGATGGCCGAGCTGGCGGCTCCGACCTCCAGGGGCCGCGGCGCCGAAGTCGCCTTCTCGAGGCGGTGGCGCACTGGCGAGGCAACCTGAAGAAGCAGCCTCGCCTCATCCTCAGTCGGCGGCACCGGCGGGCCTGCCGGCTATTTGCCGTGGGCTCTCCCAGACGGCGGTGGAGGCGGAGGCGGCGGCACTAGCGTGTCCGACAGGGAGGCCTTGCCGCTCTCCTTCTCCACGACGGGGTTCTCGACGCCGGCTTCTCTGGTCTGCCCCGTGAATTCCGGAGGCGATGGTGCGGAGGACAGTGGGGGGACGAACAACGCAGATTGGCAACGTGCAGCCTCCTCAGCTCACTGTCTCGCCGCAAGGGCGGCTTCAGCGTCCTCCAGCTTCTTCTGGGCAGAGGCAGCCGCCTTCTCGGACTCCACCTTCTCCAGGCGGTCGGCCTCCTCCTCATCGCGCTTCTCCCGCATGTTTCGCTCCATCGCCTCCCGGAGGTCGGCGACGGGGTCGACCCGCCGAGTATTGGCGGACGTCTCTGCCGACCCCATGACGGAGGGGACGGCGACTCTCTCAAGGGAAAGGGGGGCCCTGAAGAAGAACGGGAGGAGTATAAAAGAAGACTCGGACAAGATTCATCGGAGAAAAATAAAGACAAAAGCGTAAAAACTTACGCAGAGACTAGCGGCGGCCTTCTCACTTCCCTACGGAAGCGGTTGGCCTTCGCGGCCGCCTCCTCCCGCTTGGTCGTGGCGGCCGCCCCCTTGAACTTCTTCAACTTGCCGCCGGGCGCACTCGGCCCGGCGAGACGCCTCTTCGCGCCGCCTTGGCCGGCCAGGCCGGCGGAGGAGCCTGCGCCCGAGGGGCCGACCCTTAGCTGATGGCGCGGGGCGACTTCCCCTTCGGCGTCATCCTCAGGCCAGTCGGCGAAGGTGGCCGAGAGCCTGAGGACGCTTCCCGCTCCTCCTCCTCCGCCTTCGGCGTCGGCTTCCATCGCCGCCGCCCCCAAGTCGGGGTCGTCGACGTCGCTCTCCGCACGGTCGGGGACGAACTCGCGGGGCAGTCTCGCGACACCGGCTGAAGACTGCATGAGGGGGTTCTAGCTCAGAAGAAACCAATGAAAATCAGAAACCGGATTCGGCTATAAAGAAGACAAAGCAATAAGGAGATACGACTTACCACTGGAGGGGGGTTGGCGCGCGAGTACGGCTCCTTGCCGAACTGCCAGTCCTCCCCGAACTCGCAGTTCGCGATATGGTTCACCATGTTTGCCACCTCCGCGCGGGGCATCTCCTTGGTGCTCATCCGACTCGGGTCTCGGTAGCCACTCATCTGACAGATCAGGTGAGGCCGGCCTTGGAGCGGGAGGACTCGGCGCGCCACGAAGGCGGCCAGCAAGTCGGCCCCGACGAGGCCCTCCGACTGCGTCAAGACTCGGAGTCGCGCTACGGCGGCGGCTCCGGCGGGAGTCAGCGTCTTGACTCGATGAGACCAGCTGGGGAGCCTCCCAGCTGGGGCGCCGGCTTCATAAGGCGGCAGATTAACCCAGTCGCCGTCGGAGGCGAGGTTCTTCACGTAGAAGTACGAGCGCTGCCACATCTTCACCGACTTGATTAGCGAGATGGAAGGGAAGGGGTTGTCAGCCGTCGAGCGCCGCATCACGATGAAGGCACCGCACTGAGCCGGCACGCCGGCGACGTGCGTGCCGAGCTTAGATGAGAAGAATTCTCCCCACAGCTCGATGGTGGGGAGAACGCCGAGGAAACCTTCGCACAGAGTGGCGAAGGCGGACAGCAGCACCACCGTATTCGGGGTGAGGTGGTGCGGCTGGAGGCCGTGAAACTCCAAGAAGGAGCGGAAGAAGCCGCTCGCCGGCAGCCCCAGGCCGCGCATGAGGTGCGAGCGGAAGATGACCCGCTCGCCCTCCTCCGGCGCCGGCGATATCTCCCTCGCCGGCGTGGTGCGGGCTTGCACGAGGTGTGCGCCGGGGAGGCGGCGCATCTTGCGGAGGAAGTCAATGAGGTCGTCGTCGACCACCGAGCCGTCCCACGCGCCGGAACGCACGGCCGGAGCCGCGGCGGTGGAGGAAGAGCTCATCGCTGGCTGGTGCGGTGTGGTTCTGCTCGCCGACGGCAAGAAGAAGGAGAGAGGAGGCAAGAGGAAGTGGGGATCGGGGGAGATGGGCGCGCGTGCTATGCCGCTCCACTCCCCCCCTACTTATAGCCCTAGAGGCTGAGAAGCTGAGGGGGCGGGCGTGGGATTAACTGCGCTCAGAGCCCCACGCCGCCCCATGATTTACCCCATGAAGTTACTGCGCGCAGTAACGACGTGGGTAGCCCAACCGTTCGCACGGCCGCAGCGGATCCGTTCACGTGCCGAGGCGCGGTAGTGGCGGGCCCCGCCTGACGGCCCTTCCCGTCGCGCGCGTGGGCCAGCAGACTCTCCCTGCTGTGTGGCGTCGCACGATAGAGCCGCGGCGGGCGGCAGCAGGGAAGCGTATCAGGCACGCCGCCTGGTCTCCCTCCATGACTTTCGAGCTCTCCACAGAGCAGGACGGCCCTCTACGAATCCGACTTCGGATAGTCGGCCCAGAGGAAGACGGCAAGCGAAGCCCAGATTCCACCACCGGAAGAATGAAACTGTTGAGGCCCCCCAGCGTGTCACTCTCGGAGCCTCACCAGCTTCGGGGACTACTGTCGGAGTAATGGGCCACGGGTAGGCTAACCCGAGCCCAGAACCTTTCAAGACATTGGGGCAGGCCGCGCCCCTCAAAGCCGAGTCTCAGATGGCGACTCCCAGATGAGCCGAGTCTCAGATGGCGACTCCCAGATGAGTCGACTCATGGCCGGCGACTTCCGGAGGAGCCGGCTATGGAGAGTCGGCCCACGACTCAACACTCGTCGCGATAGGCGAGGCGGGTACGACCACGGCATGGCCGTCACCTCCTGCTTGCGAGGGGCCAGCATGGCTACAGTGTGCGTACCGCCAGAGATCTCCGGCGTGGCCCGGCACTGTTGGCATGCCAGCCCTGACCTCAGCCATAGTGTGCGGCGCACTGTGGCCATGATGGCCTACCTGTACGGCTCGGAGACGGCGGACCCGCCAGTCAGTGAGAGCATAGAAGACGGCGGATACGCCCCGAAGGCGGGCCCGTGGGAGTCGGCTCCCCAGAGTCGGCCGGCCTCTCCCACGGGTCCCACGCGCCATCAACCAGACAAGATGGGAAGTAATGATAGTGATCGCCCGATAGACGGTGGCACTGTTGCCACGACCCAGTGACCAAGCATGCGTCATCAGAATCACGGCTACGGTGCCGGACTCGCCGGCGGGGCCTGCAAGTCGGCGGGCCCCAGTAGTCGGCGGAGAAGACGGCGGCCTGTGAGACAGACGGCTGGGACCCACGCCCAGCCAGATTACCATTGTACCCCCGGGGGTAGGCCTATATAAACCCCCCGGGGCACCCATGCAAAGGGTTCGCATCCATTAGCCTTAGACCAGATCATATAGGAGGAAGAGAGCTAGCCTTGCCTCCTTCTACCTCCTGAATACAGCTCTAGGAGCAACCTTGTAGTCACTACGCCTTAGTGATCATGCGGAGACCCCGCAGAGCAGCAGTAGGGGTGTTATCTCCCCGGAGAGCCCCGAAGCTGGGTAAGATTCGCCGGCGTGCATGCCTTCACCTAATTCCGTTTCCTGGCACGGGTGATGTTCTACTCGCTCCCACCATGATAAGCCATCCTTTGGCATATGTCGCACCCAACCCCCGACAACACTTCTTGATAATTTAGTGAGAGATCATCTTAAAATGCTACCGTCAATCAAAGCAAGATAAGATGCATAAAGGATAAACATCACATGCAATCAATATAAGTGATATGATATGGCCATCATCATCTTGTGCTTGTGATCTCCATCTCCGAAGCACCGGCACGACACCTTGCATCGTTGTCGTTACGCCATCTATTGCTTCTACGACTATCGCTACCGCTTAGTGATAAAGTAAAGCAATTACAGGGCGTTTGCATTTCATACAATAAAGCGACAACCATATGGCTCCTGCAAGTTGCCGATAACTTCGGTTACAAAACATGATCATCTCATACAATAAAATATAGCATCACGTCTTGACCATATCACATCACAACATGCCCTGCAAAAACAAGTTAGACGTCCTCTACTTTGTTGTTGCAAACTTTACGTGGCTGCTACGGGCTGAGCAAGAACCGTTCTTACCTACGCATCAAAACCACAACGATAGTTCGTCAAGTTAGTGTTGTTTTAACCTTCGCAAGGACCGGGCGTAGCCACACTCGGTTCAACTAAAGTTGGAGAAACGGACACCCGCTAGTCACCTGTGTGCAAAGCACGGCGGTAAAACGAGTCTCGCGTAAGCGTAAGCGTAATGTCGGTCTGGGCCGCTTCATCCAACAATACCCTGAACCAAAGTATGACATGCTGGTAAGCAGTATGACCTGTATCGCCCATAACTCACTTGTGTTCTACTCGTGGATATAACATCAACACATAAAACCTAGGCTCTGATACCACTGTTGGGGAACGTAGTAATTTCAAAAAAATTCCTACGCACACGCAAGATCATGGTGATGCATAGCAACGAGAGGGGAGAGTGTTTCCATGTACCCTCGTAGACCGAAAGCGGAAGCGTTATGACAACACGGTTGATGTAGTCGTACGTCTTCACGATCCGACCGATCCAAGTACCGAACGTACGGCACCTCCGAGTTTAGCACACGTTCAGCTCGATGACGATCCCCAGACTCTGATCCAGCAGGGTGTCGGGGATGAGTTCCGTCAGCACGATGGCGTGGTGACGATGATGATGTTCTACCGACGCAGGGCTTCGCCTAAGCACCGCTACGATATGACCGAGGTGGAATATGGTGGAGGGGGGCACCACACATGGCTAAGGAACGATCACGAAGATCAACTTGTGTGTCTAGAGGTACCCCCTGCCCCCGTATATAAAGGAGCAAGGGGGAGGCCGGCCGGCCCTAGGGGGCGCACCAAGGAGGGGGAAGTCCTCCTCCTAGTGGGAGTAGGACTCCCCTTTCCTAGTCCAACTAGGAAGGAGGAAGGGGGAAGGAAAGAGAGGGAGAGGGAGAGGGAAAGAGGGGCCGCGCCCCCCTCCCCTTGTCCAATTCGGACTCCCCATGGGAGGGGGCGCGCCACCTCCTAGGCTGCTGCCCTCTCTCTCCCCTCAGGCCCACTAAGGCCCAATACTTCTCCGGGGGGTTCCGGTAACCCCTCCGGCACTCCGGTTTTCTCCGAAATCATCCGGAACACTTCCGGTGTCTAAATATAGTCGTATATATCAATCTTTATGTCCCGACCATTTCGAGACTCCTCGTTATGTCTGTGATCACATCCGGGACTCCGAACAACCTTCGGTACATCAAAACTTATAAACTCATAATAAAACTATCATCATAACGTTAAGCATGCAGACCCTACGCGTTCGAGAACTATGTAGACATGACCTAGAACTGTTTCCGGTCAATAACCAATAGCGGAACCTGGATGCTCATATTGGCTCCTACATATTCTACGAAGATCTTTATCGGTCAAACCGCATAACAACATACGTTGTTCCCTTTGTCATCGGTATGTTACTTGCCCGAGATTCGATCGTCGGTATCCAATACCTAGTTCAATCTCGTTACCGGTAAGTCTCTTTACTCGTTACGTAATGCATCATTCCGTAACCAACTCATTGGCCACATTGCTTGCAAGGCTTATAGTGATGTGCATTACCGAGAGGGCCTAGAGATACCTCTCCGACAATCGGAGTGACAAAACCTAATCTCGAAATATGCCAACTCAACATGTACCTTTGGAGACACCTGTAGAGCTCCTTTATAATCACCCAGTTACGTTGTGATGTTTGGTAGCACACAAAGTGTTCCTCCGATAAACGGGAGTTGCATAATCTCATAGTTGTAGAAACTTTGTATAAGTCATGAAGAAAGCAATAGCAACATACTAAACGATCAAGTGCTAGGCTAACGGAATGGGTCAAGTCAATCACATCATTCTCCTAATGATGTGATCTCATTAATCAAAGAACAACACATGTCTATGGTTAGGAAACATAACCATCTTTGATTAATGAGCTAGTCAAGTAGAGGCACACTAGTGACATTATGTTTGTCTATGTATTCAAACATGTATTATGTTCCCGGTTAATACAATTCTAGCATGAATAATAAACATTTATCATGATATGAGGAAATAAATAATAACTTTATTATTGCCTCCAGGGCATATTTCCTTCAGTTCCTGTGGCGCCTACACCAATTGAAGTAGAAGCTTATGATAGTGATCATGAAGTTTTGGATCAAGTCACTACCGTACCTCGTAGGGTGACAAGGATGCGTACTACTTCAGAGTGGTACAGTAATCCTGTCTTGAAGGTCATGTTGCTAGAAAACAATGAACCTACGAGCTATGGAGAAGCGATGGTGGGCCCATATTCCGACAAATGGTTAGAAGCCATGAAATCCGAGATAGGATCCATGTATCAAAACAAAGCATGGACTTTGGTGGACTTGCCCGATGATCGGCAAGCCATTGAGATAAATGGATCTTTAAGAAGAAGACGGACGTGGACGGTAATGTCACCGTCTATGAAGCTCGACTTGTGGCGAAGAGTTTTTTCACAAGTTCAAGGAGTTGACTACGATGAGATTTTCTCATCTGTAGCAATGCTTAAGTCCATCGGAATTATGTTAGCATTAGCTGCATTTATGAAATCTGGCAGATAGATGTCAAAACGAGTTTCCTTACCAGTTTTCGTAAGGAAAGGTTGTATGTGATACAATCAGAAAGGTTTTGTCGATCCTAAGGATGCTAAAAGGTATGCTAGCTCCAGCGATCCTTCCATGGACTGGAGTAAGCATCTCGGAGTTGGAATATACACTTTGATAAGATGATCAAAGGTTTTGGGTTTATACAAAGTTTATGAGAAACTTGTATTTCTAAAGAAGTGAGTGGGAGCACTATAGAATTTCTGATGAGTATATGTTGTTGACATATTGTTGATCAGAAATGATGTAGAGTTTCTGGAAAGCATATAGGGTTATTTGAAAAGTGTTTTTCAAGGGAAAACCTGGATTAAGCTACTTGAACATTGAGCATCAAGATCTATAAGGATAGATCAAAAACCGCTTAATGGTACTTTCAAATGAGCATATACCTTGACATGATCTTGAAGGTGTTCAAGATGGATCAGTCAAAGAAGGAGTTCTTGCCTGAGATGTAAGGTGTGAAGTTAAGACTTAAAGCTCGACCACGGCAGAAGAAAAGAGAGAAAGGACGAAGGTCGTCCCCTATGCTTTAGACGTAGGCTCTACAGTATGCTATATTGTGTACCGCACCTGATGTGTGCCTTGCTACATACCTGGCAAGAGGGTACAAAGGTGATCAAGGAGTGGATCACCAGATAGCGGTCAAAATTATCCTTAGAGGAATAAGGATATGTTTCTCTGTTATGGAGGTGATAAAGAGTTCGACGTAAAGAGTTGCGTCGATGCAAGCTTTAACACCTATCCGAATGACTCTGAGTAGCAAACTGGATACGTATAGTGGAGCAACCATTTGGAATAGCTCCAAGTGGAGCGTGGGAGCAGCATTTACAATATGACCTAGAGATTTGCGAAGTACATACGGATCTGAATGTTGCAGACCCATTGACTAAAACCTCTCTCATAAGCAAAACATGATCAAACCCCAGAACTCATTGAGTCTTAATCACATGATGATGTGAACTAGTTTAGTGACACTAGTAAACTCTTTGGATGTTGGTCACATGGTGATGTGACCTGTGAGTGTTAATCACATGGTGATGTGAACTAGATTATTGACTCTACTGCAAGTGGGAGACTGTTGGAAATATGCCCTAGAGGCAATAATAAATTAGTTATTATTATTATATTTCCTTGTTCATGATAATCGTTTATTATCCATGTTATAATTGTATTGATAGGAAACTCAGATACATGTGTGGGTACATAGACAACACCATGTCCCTAGTAAGCCTCTAGTTGACTAGCTCGTTGATCAATAGATGGTTACGGTTTCCTGACCATGGACATTGGATGTCGTTGATAACGGGATCACATCATTAGGAGAATGATGTGATGGACAAGACCCAATCCTAAGCCTAGCACAGAGATCGTGTAGTTCATATGCTAAAGCTTTTCTAATGTCAAGTATCATTTCCTTAGACCATGAGATTGTGCAACTCCCGGATACCGTAGGAATGCTTTGGGTGTACCAAACGTCACAATGTAACTGGGTGACTATAAAGGTGCACTACAGGTATCTCCAAAAGTGTCTGTTGGGTTGGCACAAATCGAGACTAGGATTTGTCACTCCGTGTGACGGAGAGGTATCTCTGGGCCCACTCGGTAGGACATCATCATAATGTGCACAATGTGACCAAGGGGTTGATCACGGGATGATGTGTTACGGAACGAGTAAAGAGACTTGCCGGTAACGAGATTGAACAAGGTATCGGGATACCGACGATCGAATCTCAGGCAAGTACTATACCGCTAAACAAAGGGAATTGAATACGGGATTGATTGAATCCTCGACATCGTGGTTCATCCGATGAGATCATCGTGGAACATGTGGGAGCCAACATGGGTATCCAGATCCCGCTGTTGGTTATTGGCCGGAGAGTTGTCTCGGTCATGTCTACGTGTCTCCCGAACCCGTAGGGTCTACACACTTAAGGTTCGATGACGCTAGGGTTATAAAGGAAGTTTGTATGTCATTAGCGAATGTTGTTCGGAGTCCCGGATGAGATCCCGGACGTCACGAGGAGTTCCGGAATGGTCCGGAGGTAAAGATTTATATATGGAAAGTTGTTGTTCGAGTTCCGGGAAAAGTTCGGTTTTTTCCGGTATTGTACCGGGAAGGTCCCGGAGGATTCCGGAGGGGTCCGGAGGTCCGGAAAATGTTCCACCACGTCCAATACAGCAGCATGGGCTGTAAGGGGGCGCCCTAGCCTTAATGGGCCAGGGGCACCAGCCCCCCCCCAAGGCCCATGCGCATGGGAGAGGGGAAACCCTAAAGGGGACGTCCTCCACTTGACTTGGGAGGCACTCATCCCCCCCTTGGCTGCCGCCCCCAACCCTAGATGGGATCTAGGGGGGGCGGCCCCCCTCTCTCCCCACCTATAAATAGTGGAGGGGTCGGAGGGCAGCCGCACCCAAGTTCTGGCGCAGCCCTCCCCCTCTCCCAAGTCCTCCTCCTCTCCCGCAGTGCTTGGCGAAGCCCTGCAGGATTGCCACGCTCCTCCACCACCACCACGCCGTCGTGCTGCTGCTGGACGGAGTCTTCCCCAACCTCTCTATCTCTCCTTGCTGGATCAAGGCATGGGAGACATCACCGGGCTGCATGTGTGTTGAACGCGGAGGTGCCGTCCGTTCGGCACTAGGATTATCGGTGATTTGGATCACGACGAGTACGACTCCATCAACCCCGTTCACTTGAACGCTTCCGCTTAGCGATCTACAAGGGTATGTAGATGCAGTCTCCTTCCCCTCGTTGCTAGATTACTCCATAGTTTGATCTTGGTGATGCGTAGAATTTTTTTTATTTCTGCTACGTTCCCCAACAACTAGTATAATCAAAGTTTTCCCCTTTTAAAAAAGACCCTGATAAGTGTCACACGTGTGACACGAACACATGGAAACTCCCAACGTTTTTTATGAAAAATTTGTGACGCGAGGACGGCAATTTTAGTTGTCAAGCATAGCAACTTTCTTATAGGTAGCAAGTTCCAGTTTTTTATTTGTTTTTTCTGTCAGATGACAACTTTAGTTTAAAAAACATCATGATCGAATTGCTTCGTGTGACATTGTGTGACACTTATCCTTTAGGTTAAAAAATATCACTTCGTCTTAGATTTGGAGACAGACCGTTGAATAATACACTGTTTGGCGCGTCCACATCACAAGACAAAGACGAGCCGATCAGAGACAGCGTTACGTTTGAGCTGATTCGACCGTCTTCTGACGCCAGAATAAATTTCCCCGAGAAAACAAATTCGATTAACTCTGCGTGAAACATCCGGCATCTTTGATCTGACGCCTTATAAATCTTAAATAACCGTCAGAACACGCTGACGTGCTCGTCACCGATCTTCAACTGCCGCACCCTACGCAGGCTCGAACTTTTGTTTAAAAAACCGCCGGATGTTTTCTTGTTCGGTATACACACAACGTGCTAGTACTGCTTTTTTGCTCCCTGCACACGATCGGTTTCGGTTCGTTCTTGGGTTTATATGCAAACTACGTACGTACGTGCATGGAAAACCGCTGCACGCTAGTCTAGGAATAGGAGTATAGGACATTGTCGCGCAAATGCATCCTCGTGCTCATGCAAAAATGTGTCTTGAAATAAGAGGCACACATATGCCTCGCGAGTCACGAGCACCGGTTGCCGGCTACAGAGGAGTGTAGAGCACTCCGATGATGGATGATGTGCGTGCGGCCGACAGCGGGACAGAAGCACGGTGCCACGGCCCCGTAATTCAACCCCCGCGCAGGAGAGGAGTCCCGAGTCAGCCAGGGCTGTCCCACGTAAAGCGTACGTGCTGGCATGCATTGACATCGGCATGCATGCATTGCATCTCCCCGCCCGTACGTGCAAAATCAACAGCGTGCGGATGCATTCACATCATCACGTGCTCCCTTCTATACAAGGCTACCTCGTGACTCGTGAGCACACGTACCGATGAAATTTAAGGATACAAATTTCAGAAAATGGTAACCCCTAAAAAAAGTTGTAGAAAATAGGATGTATTTTTTTTAACACCATCTTTATATTAATTAACCAACCACACCAGTACACTCATTCGATACAATATTCATCACACAGGGCAGTACATCATTTACAAGAATACCATCTAATCTGTTGTCAAAACTATACTTAGCGATTAAATGAGCCACCATATTGGCCGTACGGCTAATCTTTGACCATTGAAGATTATTGATCAACTTCGAGATACTCACCGCTTCCATCTTCAGGTCACGGCATAGCAGACCTGTCATAGTCCCCGACGCAAGAGACGCTACCACAAAAACGCAGTCAGTCTCTAAAATTATAGGATTATGAAGAGAAATACCTATGTAGAGACCGGCAATGCAAGCTCTAAGCTCCGCTTCCTCCACGCTTTGACAGGCACCAATGAAATCCCACGACGAAACAATAACTTCCCCTTCCTCGTCCCTGACCACCACCCCCACACTGGCTTCTCTAATGGACTCCACGAAGCTAGCATCGACATTAATCTTGAACCAACCTGCAGGAGGCGGGACCAGCCACTACTCGCATCCAGAGAATTAGGAACTCCGCTAATCCGGACCAACGGCCCTTTTCCTTTATTTTGAAAATCCACCGGCCTCGGAGAATGATATGCACCAAAGGACGCCCAATAACTCTCCACAAAGCAAGCAGAAGCTGAAACTGATTCCTTTCCTTTACCAAAGATCAAATCATTTCTCAAATGCCAGGTCCTCCAGAATAAGAATATAATTTGGTCTCGCATTACGGGGTTTAATTGACTCAGGAGAACAATAAACCAATCATACCCCGTATATCTGAAAACCTCCTCATCAGGTAGAGCCCAAATGTTCCTCATGGCCATGCGAAGCGCACGCGCCTTCGGGCACAAGACAAGCGCATGGAAGGTATTTTCATCCTCCATGCCACAAATAGAACACGTACTAACAGAGGCTTGATGATGCGCCACTCTATTAACCTGTACGGCCAAGCTATTGGAAGCAACCCTCCATGCAAAAATACGAATCTTCTGAGGAATGTTTGTCTTCCAAATAATATTCCAAATTTTCCTCTCCGTCCCTACCGCCTCACTGGATTGCCCCTCATCCTCTTTTTATCCTTAAGGGTGAGCGCTAACTTGTACGCACTCCTAACTGAGAACAACCCTGACTTTTCATAATGCCAAGCAACAAAATCTGCCTCCCCATTTGATTGGATCCGCATCCTCAAAATCTCATCCGCATGATAAGGGTAAAATAAATGCCTAACCAGCTCCTCATCCCATCTCCTTTCACCACTCATGAACAATTCCTCAACCCATTTAACTCTAGTTCTATTCTTCTTTGTAGAGATTTTAAGTCCAGAAGCTCTAGGAAGCCAATTATCTCTCCAAATATGTATATTAGCCCCATCACACACTCTCCAAATAACTCCGGATTTAAGCAGCTCCAACCCATGCAGAATACCTTGCCATGTGAGAGAAGCTGACTGCGGAAAAGTTGTGTCTAAAATATGCCCCTGTGAATAATATTTTGCCTTGATCACTCTGGCACACAGAGATTCCGGATTCACCACCAGCCTCCATGCCTGCTTCGCTAAAAGAGCCTGGTTAAATAATCTGAGATCCCGAAAACCCATACCACCCTCCGCTTTAGGCTTTGTCATCTTATCCCAAGCCAACCAATGAGTCTTCCTTCTGTTTTCCTCATCCCCCCACCAGAAATTCCTTATAATCTGAGATAATTCCTCGCACAGAGACGCCGGGAATTTAAAAATACCCATAGCATACACCGGAAGAGCTTGCAGAACAGATTTAATCAACGTTTCTTTCGCCCCACAAGAAGCATATTTCTCTATCCAGTCCGATAGTATTTTGAGAGCTTTGTCCTTAGTGGATTGAAATGTGCCCGCCTTCATTCGACCTTGAGGCACCGGTAAACCAAGATATTTGTCCTCAAATCCTTCGGCGGTAATGCACAAAATTACCATAACAGCCACTTGAACTTCCATATTGCATTTTTTACCAAACATGATAGAGCATTTATCTGGGCTCAACAATTGGCCAGTCCCTTTCTCATAGGTTGAAATAATATTTTTAATTGTCAACGCTTGATCAATGGCTCCCTTGAAAAATAAAAGACAGTCATCTGCAAACAATAAATGTGAAATACCCGGTGCTTGCCTGTTCACCTTGAATTCTAGCAGCGCTCCTCTATTACACGCATCCTGTAACAACACAGAGAGGGCCTCGGCCACGAACAAGAATAAATAAGGAGATAGAGGGTCTCCTTGCCTGATACCACATGAAGGCGTAAATGACTCCAAGAGTTGTCCGTTGAAGCGAACAGAGAATTTCACCGAGGTAACACAGGCCATAATCCACTTTATCCATCCACTCGCAAACCCGAGCGCACTCAACATACACTTCAGAAAATTCCAATCCACTCTATCATAAGCCTTAGCTAGATCAAGTTTATACGCACAAAACTCACCCCGCCCATCCTTGAGAGTGTTTAAAGAGTGCATACATTCAAACGCAATAAGCGCATTATCAGATATCAATCTCCCAGGAATAAAAGCACTTTGTGTTGGCGAGATCATACCATCAAGGAGCGGCCTCAATCTGTTCACTAGGCACTTTGAGATAATTTTATAAATGACATTGCAGAGGCTGATAGGCCGAAATTCTTTGATCGATTGGGGGTTCTTTACCTTTGGTATAAGGACAATTACCGTATCATTAACACCTTTCGGCATCATACCTGTATGAAAGAACTTTTTAACTGCACGAACAATGTCCTCCTTCAACACTCCCCAATTGCGCTGAAAAAATCTTGCCGGAAAGCCATCAGGACCTGGAGCTTTAAGCGGCCCAATTTGAAAGAGAGCATCACTAACTTCCTGGTCCGTAAACGGTTTGCATAATTCACTATTCATGTCCTCACTGACAAGAGGTTTTACCAATGGAATAATCAAAGAGGGATCAACCATACCATCGCCAGTATACAACTTTTTAAAAAACGAATTAGTGATGCTATGAATTTCGCCACATCCTCAGTAACCGTGCCATCATTCCTTTTCAGGCTAGATATAAAATTTTCTTTGCTCTCCAAGTAGCCTTAGCTCTAAAGAATTTTGTATTCCGATCTCCCCATCTAATTTTATCAATCCGCGACCTCTGTTTCCATAACATTTCCTCTTTATAGAGCAACTCATCCATTTCCTTGAGAAGAGCTTTTTCTCCATCACAGCGGCATGATCATTCCTGTTATAAAGCACCTTGAGTCTGCTCCTAGCCAACTCAAGCTTTCTAGGAAGATAACCAATATATTTTCGACTCCAATCATGCAATTTTCCTAGCATTCTCTTGAGCTTAGAAGCCACATCCTTCAAATCATCAATATACATACCTTCGTTCCAGCAAGATTTAATATGCTCTTCTAACACCACCCCTTCCCTCTCCCAGTATGCCTCGTATTTAAGCTGTTTAACAATATTACCTTGCCGAGGCAACCCTGACAGTTGAATGAGCAGAGGGCAATGGTCAGATCTTGAGCTAATAATATGAGACACCCTGCACTCCGGAAATAGTGCCGACCATTGAGGACACGCAACAACTCTGTCCAATCTTACTCTAACATTTTTGGAACCCTGTTGCTTGTTGTCATAAGTCCACGGCGTACCATGAAACCCCAAGTCAAAAAGATTACAATCAGAGAGCACACTCCTAAAATCAGCCATCAAAGAATTGGACCTTTTATTCCGAGAAAATGCTCATTTTGCCACATCGCTTCATTGAAATCTCCAACCATGAACCAAGGACCAGAACCCATAGGCTTAATTCTCCGCAAAAGTTCCCACATGACGTACCTTTGACTAGCCTTAGGCTCTCCATAGATAAAGGTGCTTCTCCACTTTGCTCCATTAGCAGTAGAGATAAACATATCAATGAAATGCTCCCCATATTTGTTCGGCTGTATAGTATAAGAATCATCCCAGAACACCGCAAGACCACCACCTTTCCCTGGAGAAGAATAGGTAAAAACATTACTCATACCCAATCGATAACGCAAACGCTCGACATAATCTTTATTTTTCCTTGTCTCAGAGAGAAAGATAACATTGGGTTGGTGCGTCTTAGAGAGACACACTAGCTCCTGAACTGTGCGAGGTTGACCCAAAACCCGACAGTTCCAACTAAGTATTTTCATGGCTCCTGACGGGCGCTCACATTCGCGCCCGTCAGTTGACCGACAGCCCCATGGTCGGTAGCTTCCTTAGTGATCTCACCTACAGCTCTCCCCTCCCCTACAGATTCTCTTTTTTTTCCTTGATTCACTTCCTCTCCCCCATCTACTTCCTTAGTTACATGAGTGACTATACTATCTACCCCAACTACAGCCTCAACTCTCTCAACACACACTCTCAGAACTAGCACTGTTCATGTTGATGATGAATTCCTGGCTGCCTTCGGGACCGCGTTTCTTGGGCATCATTGTGTTTTGGAGGATGTCGACGAAGGCAATTTTTCGGTTGGACAATTCACTCCCACTGTTAGGCGGAGTGGGCACCTCGAACATGGCATGCTTGACGCCGGCGTACTGCACCATAGCACGCTCCTCGCGCTCCTCCCTATGGACACGCTTCCAGCGTCCCCAAATGGTCTCCCTGCCCTTGGCGTCGAGACTTGGCCGCATCCCACCAGTAGCTTTCGCCTCCGAGTCCGCCTCCAGACCATCCCCAGGAAGTGCAGCAACACCATCCTGGCCACCATCAGCCTGCTGCACCACCCCAGGTACAGTCTGGAGTCCCGCAACTCCACCACCCGCCAAAATGGCAGGCTCCATCACGCCCTGGCCCTCCAGGGAAGCCGCGCCCAGCGACTCCATCTGTTGCGGCCTGGGAGCAACCACCCCTTGGTGGCGGCCCCCACCAGCAGGAAGCGGCTGCACCAGGGCCGCCCCCTTGCCCGCACCGCTAAGGCCCTCCTGGCCCTGCTGAGCAGCTCTCACAGCCGAACCATAGGCATCAATGTTGGAGTCGACGATGCCCCCGGTCGCCTGCACGGACGCCTCCTGATGAAGCTTGTCCATGGCCCCATCCTTGGAGCTGGATCCTGCAAGCACTGGTCTCCCCTCCAGGGAATAGCCCAGAACACGCATCCGAGGATCCGACGCAGCCACCGAGCTGGCCTTCTCCCCAAGGCATGCCTCAGCCAGAACTGGAGCAGTAGCCACAGAAAGTTGTTGGACAGCCGTGGCAACCACCAAGATCACCTTGTCCGGGAGCCTCGTGTTCTGCACGAACACCTCATATTTCGAGGCCCCCGCCAGGCCCCAGAAGTCGAACTGATGCCGAACCGACCCACTCCAGGCCGGCGCCTTGAGGTCGGAGGAGTAGATCGCCTTGCGTTGCTCGGCCGGAATACTGCTTGGCCGTCATGTGTCCCACGATACCACAGGACAAACAAAAGTTAGGCAGTTTTTCATATTTTACATTGAAGCTGAATTCCTCCTTGCTGCCAACGGGAGTGAAAGCAACGGACATCCTTAGCTGCCCATCCACCTTGTGAATGATCCGAACCCGAAGATGCTCACCGACAATCTGGTGGTTTTGGTGCGCCACCGCCTTCACCTCACCTAGCTGACCACCAAGAGCCCAGCCGAAGGCCTCAGTCTTGAGTGGCACCGGCAACCCATGGATTTGAACCCAGACCAAAAAAGAGTCCAGGCACACAAAAATAGGATGTATCTTACATTACAAGAATGTGAAAAAAATGCATGAAAACATCACAAACCAAACAAACTTAATTTTAAACACGAGCCAAAGTCGCGCCGCCGTCGGTTGTCAAATCAGAGCCATTTGACATTGTATTCTATGGTCAAAAGGCCGTCGTGCTAAGGTCGTCAATGTTCCCAAGAAAATGCCACCATCTAGAAGCCTTGTGTAGATCAGAAATTTCAGGGCCAAATCATCTCCCAGGATAAAAAATCAGCTACGTTTGCAACCACGGCGAGGAGAACACCTTAACCACGGGGGAGAAGCACGAACAACAAAAGAATGACATGTCTCGTCAAGGAGAAACCCAGGGAGAGAAAATAAGGCCATAACTTGTGCCGCAAAAAAATGCTTCGGAACATTATCTCAACCCGCAAGGGCCGGTGTTCTGTTGGCTGCCCGCAACAACAACACCGCCACAAAAAGCAGGAAAAAGAAGACCATTACCTCGGCACTAACAAAAAGACACATGAAGCTCCTGCACATATCTCGAAGGATCCGAGACGGAGTAGGGAACGCCTCCCAGATCCAAGATCGTCGAGAGCCACCTTTTCGAGGGGAGATCCGATGGGAACTTATTGGCATTCACCTTTGTCGTAGCCATGGACAACAAGGACGTAACTAAGACACCCGAGAAGAAAGTTTGAGACTTCCTTTACTCCCGCCGCTCCTGTAGCAGCTGATGGATATGAGAGAACCCCGGTGACGCGGAATCTAGGGTGCATGCTTGCTCCTTTGATGTATCTTCTTTCTTCCAAGCGTGTATAGTGCCAATTTTATTTTGGGAAATACTCTTTGGTTCCTGGTTGTATCTACACCCTATATGGTAATCTTTTAATAATTACAAAAAAAGTCAAAATAGTTCAGATATTTTTAGAATTAACTCGACTTTCGTTTGCACCAGTATATAAATTTTCACGAATAAAAAACCAGCATTGATTTCAGGGCAAAGAAACAAAAAATATTTCCTATCATAAGTCACTATTCACACTATTTTGACCTTTTTTTAAGAAGTCAAAGGGTTTTTTCCTTTTGTGGATTTTTTTCACAAGTTGAGTAGAAGGTCAAGTTTATTTCAAAAAGTATTTTCAGAATTATTTGAACTTTTATTTATTTAATATATTTTTTTCATATAGGGTGTACATACACCCAGGAACCAAACGAACGTGTCCCAATTTTTCTCTCTTATGCTGTCGGTAAGAAAGTCTAACATATCTGTAGGTTGACAACGTAGAGTGATATCTGTAAATTCTGGGTCAAGAATATCACTATTTGTGAGATCGGCAAAGGTGTACACATCTGATTTCCTATGTTGGATCCTATTTATAAGTAGTTAGCCCCCGCAAAAATAAGTAATGTTTAAACAACAAAAGTGGTCATATCTTTAGTCCAAAATTTGCACCTCCTTATTTACTCTCACAATTTAGATATATTGAATTTCAAGATGCACCCGAATCAGACCATTTGCATCGCACATCAGACACCAAGGACATTTTTCTTTATGTGACCACCAACTTCTCGTACACCTTTCCGCGCGGGCTTCCACTGCCGCGTCTTCTCCGACTCCCCGTCGTCCCCTTCCTAAGCCTCGTCGTCGTCCACCGTTCTGGTGCTCTCGGCGCGACGTGGTCAACGTGGTCAACGTGGTTAAGGAACGACTTCCATCGGACATGGACTGTACGTGGAGAGGCTGACAGCTGGGTCCACGGCCGCAGCAAGGAAGTGCCTCCTTATTACGCGGAAAATAATGATTCCTCCACCTGACAGCTGGGACTCACCGGACAGGCCACTGTATTTCGCGAAAAAAGCATTCCCCCCTGACTGTTGGGACCCACCAACTACATCTTCGCACAGAAAGAAGTGCGTCCGGGCAAAAAAAACAAAACGATTCGCCCCCCTGACCGCTGGGACCCACAAGCGACACCTTCACACGCAAGGAAGTGCGTCCGGGCAAAAAAAACGATTCGCCCCCCTGACTGCTCGGACCCACCCGCTACATCTTCGCATGCAAGGAAGTGCGTCCAGGCAAAAAAAATAATTTGTCCCCCTGACTGCTGGGACCCACCAGCTACATCTTTGCAAGCAAAGAAGTGTCTGACAGTCGGGACCCACCTGGTCGAAGCGTACTTAGCGTTGTCATTCGGGTCGCGAACGTGTACGTACATACTAGTCAATGTAGAGGCGTGCACGTATCGTAGTAGAGGCGCGTACGTGTCGTAGTAGAGGCACGCACGTAGCATGTACACGTGCGTACAACGGCGAGGGTGCAAGAAAGAAAATACGGCCACGTATGTACATACGGGCAAGGTCTCGAACACCTACTCGCGCATACGTACATGGCTGGGTCAGAACGGATAAACAACATCGTCGTCGTGTTCATGGGGAGCCAACCGGCTGGGTCGGAACGGAATGCGTGGTCGTGTTCATCGGGAGGGCTTGGACGGAACAGGCGATGAAAACGAGGCCTGGCGTACCGCAAAATGGAGGAAACGGCCCTGTGTTCGACTGGCCACGTTCGAAACGGGATCCTGTTGATCGGGAGGGGCCTGGCGTACCGCGAAACGGAGGAAACGGACCTCCTACGGTTGAAACGGGGGTCCTGTTGATCGGGAGGGGTGTGGCGTACCGCAAAACGGAGGAAACAGACCTCCTACGGTCGAAACGGGGGTCCTGTTGATCGGGAGGGGTGTGGCTTACCGCAAAACGGACGAAACGGACCTCCTACGGTCGAAACGGGGTCCTGTTCATCGGTAGGGGTGTGGCGTACCGCAAAATGGGACTCCACGGGATACTGTTCATCTCCACCGTCGACCTCCTCCAGCCTCCATGGGCTACCGTTGACCTCCTCCAGCCTCCACGGGCTCCTGTTCATCCAGCCTCCACCGCGCGCTAATCCACCAGCTACTGTTCAACCACCGCTCCACCGTCTACTGTTCATCCAGCCCTCCACCGTCGACCTCCTCCAGCCTCCACGGACTACCATCGACCTCCTCCAGCCTTCACGGGCTCCTGTTCATCCAGCCTCCACCGCGCGCTACTCCACCAGCAACTGTTCAACCACCCCTCCACCGTCTACTGTTCATCCAGCCCTCCACCATCTACTATTCATCCAGCCCTCCACACCACGGGGTCCTGTTCAACCACCCCTCCACGGCCAGCCCTCCACTGTCTACTGTTCATCTAGCCCTCCACACCACGGGGTCCTATTCATCCAGAGGCAACGCCACCGCTCACTATTCATCCAATCCCCTCCCCCCCCCCCCCCCCGCAACGCTCACTGTTTATCTAATCGATCGGCTTCAGTTAGCAGCAGTAGCGAAGGAATCGCTCTATCGGGTTCAGTTAACAGCCATCGATCGATCGCTCGGGTTCAGTAACGTGTAGCCTGCAGTGCAATCGCTCGGGTTCCGTTAGAGCCCAACGCCTCGCTCGGGTTCAGTTAGAGCCAACGCCTCACACGTGTACGATAGAAACGCACATCGCTCGGCCCCCGACCTCCCACCGTAACCGGCAACTCCCCAAAATTTTCCTCCCCCTTGCTTCTACCACAGTTTTTTCCGTCACGGACGGCCCAAAGAATGTCATGAAGCTGCGTCTTCGGCCCGCCCAGGATGAAAAGCCCATTTTCTGTCATGATTTTTTGTCATAGAAGTAGGAGCCCACCACATCTATGATGATACCAGGTTTTGTCACAATTATCGCCATAGAAGTGTCATATGTATGACAGAAAAAAATTTCGTTCGGCCCAAAATGTCACGGATGTGTCTTTTTTTTGTAGTGGGAGGGGGGCGCCGCACGCGGCTAACAATCGTTGGTGTGTGTTCTAGGCGCCCCCTCCCCGTGTATATATAGGTGGGAGGAGGAGAGAGGCAGCCTAGGGCATGCCCAAGTAGGAGGAATCCTACTTGGGCTCCCTAGTCCAATTCGGGCCCCCTTTCCTTTTATTGGAAGGGGGAAAAGAGGGAAGAGGGAAGGAGGAAGGAAAGGGGGGGCCGAACCCCCACCTCCTTTTCCTATTAGGCCTCCTACAATAAGGGGGGCACGCCACCTCTTGTGGGCTGGTGTTCTCCCCTCCTATGACTCATATGGCCCATTATTCCCCCGGGGGATTCTGGTAACCCCCCCCCCCCGGTACTCCGATATGTACCTGATACTCCCCGGAACACTTCCGGTGTCCGAATACTCTCATCCTATATATCAATCTTTACCTCTCGACCATTTTGAGACTCGGCGTCATATCCATGAGCTCATCCGGGACTCCGAACAACACTCATTCACCATATCACATAACTCATATAATACAAAATCGTCATCGAACGTTAAGCGTGCGGACCCTACGGGTTCGAGAACTATGTAGACATGACCGAGACACCTCTCCAATCAATAACCAATAGCGAAACCTGGATGCTCATATTTGCTCCCACATATTCTATGAAGATCTTTATCGGCCGAACCGTTATGACAACATACGTTATTCCCTTTGTCATTGGTATGTTACTTGCCCGAGATTCGATCGTCGGTATCTTCATACCTAGTTCAATCTCATTACCAGCAAGTCTCTTTACTTGTTCTGTAATACATCATCCTGCAACTAACTCATTAGTTACTTTGTTTGCAATCTTCTTATGATGTGCATTACCGAGAGGGCCCAGAGATTCCTCTCCGATACTCGGAGTGACAAATCCTAATCTCGATCTATGCCAACCCAACAAACACCTTTGGAGATACCTGTAGAGCATCTTTATAATCACCCAGTTAAGGTGTGACGTTTGATAGCACACAAGGCATTACTCTGGTATCCAGGAGTTGCATAATCTCATAGTCGGAGGAATATGTATTTGACATGAAGAAATCAGTAGCAAAAAAACTGAACGATCATTATGCTAAGCTAATGGATGGGTCTTGTCCATCACATCATTCTCTAATGATGTGATCCCGTTCATCAAATGACAACACAGGTCTATGGTTAGGAAATTTAACCATCTTTGATTAATGAGCTAGTCTAGTAGAGGCTTACTAGGGACACGGTGTTTTGTCTATGTATTCACACCAGGGTCGGGCCCATAGTGGTGCAAACTGTGCGGTCAGCACAGGGCACATGACTTTTGGGGGGCCCAAAAAATTTATATAAGCCAAGTATGTGTTTTCTAAATAAATGTTCCTGGACACTAGGCCTCTCATGGCACTGGGCCGCTCCCGCTGGCGTGTCCGCAAGGCTCCTGGGAAACGGTATCGTGGGGAGCACTTGGATCGATTGCAAAAGCAAAGAACTCGCGTCTGCATCGCTACTGCCTACAAGAAACGGGATCGTCGCGTCATCATCGACATTCCTCAGGCCGCCGCACAATTGAAAACGGGATCATCGGATCGATCGACGACCACGACAGTTCCAACAAGAGGAGGAGATCACCATTTGCCGATTCCTAACAAATTTCTCCTCAAGTTTGAATGATAGGTAAAATCCTCTTTCTATAATTCCCAGGTTAATCTATTTTTCTTCTGTTAATTTGATTCATCTTCTTATAACCCTATTCTCCATAAACTTGAAGGGAAGAGGAAGATCTAGGTGTCCAAAGGCAAGGGGACTACCTATAGCCAATAGCCACTTCTGGCAACAGAGTAGTCCAAGGGCAAAGTTAGCATGCGGATCGCACGCCTAACTCAATCATGCAGGTTATTTTGTTTCAATTTCATGCCATAATTCGTGTGTTGTTTGTATGCTAAGATTTCATCTAGAAAAGTAGTTAAGCTTTGTTTGAAGATTTCTTATCGCCCCTGCTGCGTGCTAGAAAAGTAGTTTAAGCTGAAAACAAGTTTTTCAATGAATGAGTGTGATTCTTGATATATCATATTTCTATGTAACATAGTACAACCTATATTTTACTATTATCGGTCTATTTTTCTAGTGCGGTAGGCCTTGTTTTAGAGTTTGGCACAGGGCCCCGTATTTTGTTGGCCCGGCCCTGATCCACACATGTATCAAGTTTCCGGTTAATACAATTCTAGCATGAATAATAAGCATTTATCATGAATAAGGAAATATAAAATAACAACTTTATTATTGCCTCTAGGGCATATTTCCTTCAACTAAGAGAAAAAAACTCACCTGCTTCAGCTCGGGGGTGCTTTTCAATTGATGTTGACAATCTATGTTTCTTTGGAGGAGAGGTTGTGGCAAGTTTCGACATGGAGGTCTTTCAAGGGTGTGGAGACCGCCTTTGTTGGATATGAGACATGTTGGTTGGTTTTGGGTCTTGGCGCTATTGCTTTTGGTCAAGGATGTACCTTGATGTTGTGGGTATTTTAGTTTAGCCTTAAACCTATCTGCAATCTCTGTTTTTTTGTGTGTTTTGTGTTTGTAACCTAAATTTTGTACGGCCTTTTCAAATTAATCGGGCAATCCTATCCTACTTATATTGGGACAACTCCTCCTTTGCTTAAGCAAAAATAATAATACAAGGCACAATACCTCCATCTAAGTGGTTAAAACTGGAGAGGTTTGACTCTGATGAAAATGCACAAGACCTATATTTGCCTTTGAGGCTGTCATGGTACTACCAATACATTATATCTCAAGCTATACCATATGCATTTAGATATATAGCTCTACTATTGGGCTGTAACTTATTGTTGTATCTAAGGAGCTCCTATTAATTTTTGTTTTATTTGTGTTTGATATTTATAATGTTGTATCTCTTTCATGTGGGTCCTTTATGGTACCCACAATGGCTTAGTACAATCAGGGTACGATCGGTTTCGGTACGTTTTTTTCCGAAAAGGGGACTCCCCGGCCTCTGCATCAGAATGATGCATACGACCACTTAAATAAAAGAAATAGGTTCAACAATGTCATAAGGTCTTGAAACAAAATAAAGGCGAGCTCACATAGAGCCTCGACGCCAAAACAAGAAAAGGCCATAGAGCCACAACCGGCTGGCAAAATAAAGATAGGAAAACTAATTGCCTATTCTATTACATGACCGCCATCCAAACCGGTTGAAGATATCCCGTGCTACCATCTCTCACCGGACAGACAGTAACCAAACGCTCCCTAGCCTCCATCGGAGTGAGTAAGGACCACATACGGATCAGCGTCGTAGCACGGAATATAACCTGCAAAAAATGAATTATTCTGTTAAAAGCAAAATCATTTCTGCAATTCCAAATTGCCCATAACAACGCACAAACTCCTACACGAATATGTCTAGCTGTATCGGACTCTATCCCATCCAGCCACGTTCCAAATAACGACCCGACCGAACTCGGAGGAGTAATGTTAAAGGCAATCTGCACGGTGCACCACAGAATTGTCGCCAACGCACACTCAAAGAAGAGATGCTTAATGGTTTCGTCCCGATCACAGAAACTACACCTAGTAGATCATGTCCAATTGCGCTTAACCAAGTTGTCCTTTGTTAAAATAACCTGTTTATGGACAAACCACATAAACACTTTAATTTTCAAAGGCACTCCCACCTTCCAAACATGTTTGGAGCTAGGAATGACGGTGGAGTTAATAACATCGATGTACATCGACTTAACAGTAAATTGTCCAGACCTAGTAAGTTTCCAGCATAAGTGATCGGGTTGATGAGATAGTTGGACTTCCATCAGTCTCCGCACCAGATGAAGCCAAGCTTCCCATCTCTCATCAACAAGCACCCTCCGAAACTGAATATTAAGGGAAGTGGACTGCAAAATCGTTGCAACTAGCGCATCATGTCGCTGGACAATACGATACAATGTTGGGTACTGTAGTGCCAATGGTGTATCACCCAGCCAAGTGTCCTCCCAGAAACGTGTATCATTGCCATCACCGACAATAAACTTTGTTCTATTAAAGAAGGTTGCCTTGACTCTCATAAGCCCCTTCCAAAACGGCGAATTAGTTGGTCTCACTGTCACCTGTGACAAAGTTTTGAAATGCAGATACTTGTTACGAAGAATCTGCGCCCAAGTTGCGTCTATTTGAACTGAAAGCTTATACAGCCACTTACTAAGCAAGCATCTGTTCTTGACCTCAAGATTCTCGATACCCAAATCCCCTTGGTCCTTTGGTCGACAAATAACATCCCACTTGGCAAGTCTATACTTTCTCTTAAGTTCATCACTCTGCCAAAAAAATCTTGATCGGTAGAAGTCCAGCCTTTCCTAACCCCAACTGAAACCTCAAAGAAAGAGACTAGGAACATCGGCATACTCGTGAGCACCGAATTAATAAAAATTAAATGGCCTCCATATGACATTAGTTTACCCTTCCAACAACTAAGTTTCGGTACGTTCTTGGTTTTATTATATGCAAACCACGTACAGTACATACGTGCATGGGAAACCGCTGCACGCTAGTCTAGGAATAGGACATTGTGGCACAAATGCATCCTCGTGCTCATGCAAAAATGTGTCCTGAAATGAGAGACACACGTATGCCTCGCGAGTCACGAGCACCGGTTGCCGGCTATAAACAAGCGTAGGGCACTCCGATGATGGATGATGTGCGTGCGGCCGACAGGAGCACGGTGCCACGGCCCCGTAATTCAACTCGAGCGCAGGAGAGAGGAGTCCGCGCACTGCCAGGCTTGTCCCACGTAAAGCGTACGTGCTGGCATGCATTGACATCGGCATGCAGGCATGCATCTCCCCGCCCGTACGTGCAAAATCAACAACCTGCGGATGCATTCACATCATCACGTGCTCCCTTCTATACAAGGCTACCTCGTGAGCACACGTACCGATGAAGTTGAAGGATACAAATTTCAGAAAATTATAACCCCCTAAAAAAAGTTGTAGAAAATAGGATGTATCTTACATCCTATTCAAGAATTCGTCCGATTAACCAGTTAACTTGCCGATTAATCCCAACTCATAGGGTCAACGAGTAGCCGATAAACTGATAAATCAGTCGATTAATTAATTAAATGGCCGATTAACTTGCCGATTAGCCTATTAATCCCCTACTCGCCAGCCAACCGAGCAGCTACCAGTTAACGATTTCCTCACCTACATTACAAGAATGTGAAAAGAAATGCATGAAAACTTCACAAACCAAACAAACTTAATTTTAAGCACGAGCCAAAGTCGCGCCGCCGTCGGCTGTCAAATCAGAGCCATTTGACATTGTATTCTATGGTCAAAAGGCCGTCGTGCTAAGGTCGTCAATGTTCCCAAGAAAAAGCCACCATCTAGAAGCCTTGTGTAGATCAGAAATTTCAGGGCCAAATCATCTCCCAGGATAAAAAATCTGCTACATTTGCTACGATGGCGAGGAGAACACCTTAACCACGGGGGAGAAGCACAAACAACAAAAGAATGACATGTCTCGTCAAGGAGAAACCCAGGGAGAGAAAAGAAGGCCATAACTTGTGCCGCAAAAAAAAAATGCTTCGGAACATTATCTCAACTCGCAAGGGCCGATGTTCTGTTGGCTGCCCGCAACACCACCACCACCACAAAAAGCAGGAAAAATAAGACCATTACCTCGGCACCAACACAAAGACACATGAAGCTACCGCACATATCTCGAAGGATCCAAGACGGAGTAGACAACGCCTCCCAGATCCAAGATCGTCGAGAGCCGCCGTTTCGAGGGGAGATCCGATGGGAACTTATTGGCATTCACCTTTGTCGTAGCCATGGACAACAAGGACGTAACTAAGACACCCGAGAAGAAAGTTTGAGACTTCCTTTACTCCAGACGCTCCTGTAGCAGCTGATAGATATGAGAGAACCCCGGTGAGCCGGAATCTAGGGTGCATGCTTGCTCCTTTGATGTATCTTCTTTCTTCCAAGCGTGTATAGTGCCAATTTTATTTTGGGAATACTCTTTGGTTCCTGGTTGTATCTACACCCTATATGGCAATCTTTTAATAATTACAAAAAAGTCAAAATAGTTCGGATATTTTTAGAATTAACTCGACTTTCGTTTGCACCAGTATATAAATTTTCACGAATAAAAAACCAGCATTGATTTCAGGGCAAAGAAACAAAAAATATTTCCTATCATAGGTCACTATTCACACTATTTTGACCTTTTTTAAGAAGTCAAAGGGTTTTTTCCTTTTGTGGATTTTTTTCACAAGTTCAGTAGAAGGTCAAGTTTATTTCAAAAAGTATTTTCAGAATTATTTGAACGTTTATTTATTTAATATTTTTTTCATATAGGGTGTACATACACCCAGGAACCAAACGAACGCGTCCCAATTTTTCTCTCTTATGCTCTCGGTAAGAAAGTCTAACATATCTGTAGGTTGACAGCGTAGAGTGATATCTGTAAATTCTGGGTCAAGAATATCACTATTTGTGAGATCGGCAAAAGTGTACACATCTGATTTCCTATGTTGGTACCTTCAAAAAAAAAGATTTCCTATGTAGGATCCTATTTTTAAGTAGTTAGCCCCCGCAAAAATAAGTAATGTTTAAACAACAAAAGTGGTCATATCTTTAGTCCAAAATTTGCACCTCGATATTTACTCCCACAATTTAGATATATCAAATTTCAAGATGCACCCGAATCAGACCATTTGCATCGCACACCAGACACCAAGGACATTTTTCTTTATGTGACCACCATCAAGACATGCGCAACTTAGATTATTCTTTGCGAGACAAACTAGACTTTTTTGAAGGTCAAACAAATACTGCGTCAAAAACCTATTGTACTACTGCCTTAATATTTATAACTCGAACAAGTTACAAAGAATGAAGCATTGCTTCTTCTTTTTTACGGGAATGTTTTACTATACGATTATATGTCCTAGAATTATAGATAACTCGGCCTCCTCCACCTCCTCCTCCTCCTCCAAGACAGAAAGTTAGGGTTTGTGCCTCTCGCCGGCGCCGACGCAGGTCCGCCTCGTCTCCGGTGGCCCTAGGGCCATGGAGGCACGGTGGATCCTGGCAAGGGCCGGCGGGAGGGCTCCGTTTTTAGTCGTTTTTTTCAATCTTGTTAGGGTTTGTGTCCTACTCAGGAAGGCGAGATGGCGGCGGCTCCCTGAAGGTGGAATAAAGGTCTCCCCGCTTAGCCCCCGTTCCGGCGGTGCGTCTAGCATCGTTGGTGGGCGTGTGGAGGTGTGTCTCCGGCAGATCTATCTTTGGTGGATTTGCTCGGATCTCGTCGTTGTTCGTCTACGTTCGTGTGTCTTCGGTTTGGATCCTTCCGATCTACGTTATTTTTCATCGGCGGCGGTTGCTGTTCTGGGGTGCTGGCCCTATGGGGCCTTAGCACGACGACTTCCCGACTGTCTACTACAACAAGTTGTGCCCGGCTCCGGCGATGGAGGGGTGATGACGGCGGCGCGCCTTCAGCTCGCTTCGGTGCTTGTAGTCGTCGCTAGGTGGTCTACGAATCTGGATGTAATTTTTATTTCTGGTATTCATTGTACTGCCATGATTGAAGATGAATAGATTGGAAGTTTTTCCGCAAAAAAATATATGTCCTAGAATTGTTAAAGGGGAAAGGAGAGCATTGATATTCCTAGACCTACTGCAATTGCTGGTTTGCTAGTACCGGAAGAAACGCTGCTGCATTGCATTGGCAGTGATGGGAACAACAGGAGTAGTACCATGCATGCATCTCCTGCATTTATTCATGAAAGGAATCCACCTGCACGATTAGTTGCACGTTACATCGCCGGCACTGTATCGTGGAAGCGCCAATACTGCGATAAACTTGAGTACTATTCAAACTTGTTGCAATACATCGATCGTCGGTCTTGACAAAACCATGGTTTTAACTTTTAACTGGCTATTCCTCGTATGCCTAATGTCAGGGATCACGTTATACTAGTACTACCTCTGTTTTTTTTAGAACGAAGGCTCGCGAGGAGCCCGGCTTTGAATTAACAAAGCCATCAACCGGCCAGGAATTACAACACACCAACAAGCACATCGGCCGAACGATCCACGGGAGCACCCTAGGAAACTTACAACTCAACGCAGCATACTAGCTAAAAAGATAAAGAAGAGGAAGCCCAAGCTAGTACACGCCGCCGACCGCAGTAAACAAGAACCAAGGATTGCGGCGGCATGAGCACGACGAGGGCCTGCAGAAACAGAAGTGGAGTTGTGGGCATGACCGAGTCCAAGTTGGAGAAATCGAAGCATCTTCCTTCGCTCTCGCCGTAGAGGGACCCTACCCTCTCGCCTTGGCCCGGAAGGCGCCGCCGACGGACCTGAGAGACGCTCACCCTAGAGCAGGAGAGATGCCGACCTCGAGTCCTGGAACAGGCACAGATCACAGCCTCCTAGGAATGAGCACACCTCATCGTACACACCGACGCAACCTGGGACACCTGAAGAACAGCGGGAAAGCCACCGGGAGCAGCCACTGAAGAATGGGCAGCAAAAGAGCCGCCTAAAACTCCACCTGTGCCGCCCTCACCCGAACGCCCGCTCCCCAGACGGCACCTCCAAGGAGGACACGATGCGCAGCGCGCCGTCACCGCCCAATCCAAGAAGGATTTTGGGCTTTCACCCGGGAGGGGGAACGGGGGTGGATAGGGGTGGGACCTCGGCTGCACCCCCAAGGAGGAAGGGCGGCGCCCAAGGGCGTCGCTGCCGCCGGGCCGGAACCAGCCGACCGATGGTTTCCCACGGTCCCAAAACCGCACCACCGGGCACCCATCCACGCCATTCCGGCGACCGAAGCTGCGGAGAACGGCGAGGATGAGGGCTCTGAAGGGGAGGGGAGTCGAACCTCAGATCTGACGAGGAGGGGGATCTCCACGCCGCAGCCGCAGCCCGCCGCCGTCACACCACCCGCGTGGTCGAGAGCGCCGGCCAGGATCTCCCACGGACGCCGCTAGCCGGGAGGGCGCCGCCGCCGCGCCAAGAAGGGCCGCCGCTCCAGATCCGGAGTCTTCCGCCAGGAACGGAGCGAGCAGGGCCTTGCCGTCACCGTCACCGGCGACCGCGCAGGCTTGCCGGCGGCTACCTCGGGTGGCGACGAGGAGGAAAAGGGGTGAGGGGTGGCGGCGCTAGGCGGAAACCCTAGTCGCCTCCCGAGTCGCCCGAGCGGGCGACCTACCTCTGTGTTTTACTATCAACAATTTTTTCAGCAGCCGCAGGGCCTTCTCCAGCAGGCGTTTCCCCGGCGGATCCCAATTGAAATCCGGGCCATCTTCTCCC
Source organism: Triticum aestivum (assembly GCF_018294505.1). Classification (NCBI taxonomy): domain Eukaryota; kingdom Viridiplantae; phylum Streptophyta; class Magnoliopsida; order Poales; family Poaceae; genus Triticum; species Triticum aestivum. The sequence goes on along the minus strand of NC_057810.1, from coordinate 619,735,956 downwards.
CCATCGCCAATCCGGTAAAATGTGCAGGCCAACTGCACGGTCCAGGCACTGTTTCTTGCAGTTTCACCTAGGTAAAAAACGAACACACATCTACCCTAGCCTACCCTCATCAAAAGGCTGAGGCTCAAGTGTTTCTTCATTTCCCACGCATGTCCAGACTTTCTCGTTGACCCGGATGCGCCATGGTAGATCACACGGACGACGGGCAGCACCAAACCGTCAAGCGTACACACCGGCCCCGACGACCCTTTTCCGCCCCTGCAAGAGGCCTTCTTTTCAGATCCGTGCCGTGCCGTGCCGTTCCTGGTACTCCCTGATTGGACTCCCTACTTGCCACTCTAGCTATTAGTACTGGTATAGTAATTAGTAGCGCCTAATTAAGCTTGCCAACCTTTCTGGTGGCGCTTCTTATATCTTGCTCCTCTCTCGCTTCTCGGACAGGTTTCCTCATTTGGGTTTTGCTTTGCTCACCGTGGCCGTCCGCTCTGCTCCGAGGAGTCTGCCGCTCCCAGCTGCTCCACTGACCCTCGAGTGATCTCCAACTCCAAGGTAGGTAGGCAGCCAACCTCAGTCAGAGGAGTGGAAATGGTCGGAGGCTTTTGGTTCTTGGCTGGTTGGAGCGGTGAATTGCGTTGAATTTGCAGCTCTTTGGTCGCAGGGGAGGTGAGGAGGAGCAATGGCGGAGAGCGAGTACAGGTGCTGGGAGGAGCTGCTGCCGGACGCTCTGGGGCTCGTCTTCCGCAACCTGCCGCTGCAGGAGGTGCTGACGGTGGTGCCGCGGGTGTGCAAGTCCTGGGGGCGAGTCGTGGCCGGGCCCTACTGCTGGCAGGAGATCGACATCGAGGAGTGGAGCCAGCAGCGGCAGAGCCGCCCGGACCAGCTCGTGCGCATGCTCGACCTGCTCGTCCGCCGCAGCTCCGGCGCCTGCCGCCGCATCAGCGTCTCCGGCCTGCCCTGCGACCCGCTCTTCTCCTTCATCGGCGACCAGTAAGCATCTCACCCACTCACCATCGCCGTCGATTGCGTGGTAACAATCAGGCTGGAACTGATGAATTTCGTTTGCTTGGCAAGCGCGCGCGCCCTGAGGACGCTGGAGATCCCGCGGAGCGAGATCAGCGACGCCGTGGTGGAGGCCGTGGCGCCGGGGCTGCCCAACCTCACGTTCCTGGACATCAGCAGCTGCACCAAGATCGGCGCGCGCGCGCTGGAGGCGTTCGGCCGCCACTGCCGGTCCCTGGCGGCGCTCCGGCGCGTGATGCACCCGATCGACGTGGCCGGGCGCAACGCGTGCGGGCAGCACGACGAGGCCCGCGCCATCGCGCGCACCATGCCGGCGCTCCGCCACCTGGAGGTGGGCTACATGCTGGTCACTACGGAGGCCATCCTGGAGGTGCTCTCCCGGTGCCGGGGCCTGGAGTTCGTCGACCTCCGGGGCTGCTGGGCCGTCGACGAGGCGCTGCTGCGGGAGCGCCACCCGGGGCTCAGCGTCCTCGGCCCGGGCGTCGACGACTGCTTCGAGAACAGCTACTGGGAGGAGTGCTCCGACGACGACGACGACTCTGACGACGAGGTCTACTCGTGGGAGCTCATGGACGACGACGAGTACTACGGCGTGGTCGGCAGCGACGACGACGAGGCGGTGTGGGGCGACGGGCCGGGCCTCGTGGAGAACCTCGAGGTGAGGTTCTACGGCGGCGGGTTCAGCGAGAGCTACGCCGGCTTCGACTGGCCAGCGTCGCCGTGACAGTCCCGGCCGTTCGTGTCACCTTGACCGCAAAAGAAGTCAAGTATCCTTTTCGTTCTCGACGTTCGTATGGTCGTTCAGATATGTGTGCGTGTGCGTGTGCGTGCCAGTAGCTTAATCTGGGTGTGTGATGTGAACTTAATCTGATGTTAAGTTTAAAAAAACTTAATCTGATGTTTACTACATGAAGCAAATCAAGATGGTATTTACATGGACCAGCGTCAGCGTCAGTGTCAATGTCATTCTACCCTGGTGTACATTATTTGGCACGGGGACCCGTCTGCGATGCTGGTTGGAGTTTTGTGGTGGTTTTATGTACGTCTGCGATGCTGGTACAGACATGGACGTACCGGCTTCTCCATGCACGCTCCTCGCCATGCATCCATCCATCCATCGGACGGGACGTGCGGCGACGTGCCGCACCGCGCACCGCGCAGTGCAGAAAGAGACGAGTGCTACGTCGCTCTCGTTTACAGTTTTACTTTACATGTCAACGCAATGTATGATCAGTACAGCAGTTAAAAGCGGCTCGGCTTTTAGGCCGGCCGGACCACGGTGACCACCGGAGCCAGATTTCCTCGAGATTTCGGGTCCAAAATCACGGTGCCATCTTTTCAGAAAAGGGCGAGGTCTCCGGCAGATCTATCTTTGATGGATTTGTTCGGATTTCGTCGTTGTTCATCTACGTTTGTGTGTCTTCGGTTTAGATCCTTCCGATCTACGTTATTTTTCATCGGCGGCGATTGCTGTTCTGGGGTGCTGGTCCTGTGGGGCCTTAGCACGACGACTTCCCGACTGTCTACTACAACAAGTTGTGCCCGGCTTCGGCGATGGAGGGGCGATGACGGCGGCGTGCCTTCGGCTCGCTTCGGTGCTTGTAGTCGTCACTAGGTGGTCTACGAATCTGGATGTAATTTTTATTTCTGGTATTCGTTGTACTGCCACGATTGAAGATGAATAGATTGGAAGTTTTTCCAAAAAAAAGAAAAGGGCGGGGTGGGGCGGGGGATCGTCGCCGTTCGCAAGATCAATCAGCTTGGCACTCGCGGCGCTCCCCCAATCCTCACGCAGCAGAGCATCAAATTTGGAGCTGCACGGCACAGTTAGATTCTGCTTGATTGGGTGTTCCCGGCCGGCAGCGACGACGGCACCTGCAGCGAGGTTATTATTGTAAGAATCTGCGTCGAGGCGTGGTCGCTGGTCAGGTCTAGATGGATGGCGATAGAACGAAACTGCTCTACAGACGACTGCGCGTGCATGATGTTTGGACGACGGCATCCTTGAACGGTGCAGATTTGTTAAACAATACTACTCCACGGGTGATGTTGTCCATCGTCCACAAATCGTGCACAAGCTATCGTCTGTGTAGCACTGCTCGCGATAGAATACCTCCGGCTCTGGCCACAAATATTTGATGCTCTGAGCCGCGATCCTGTGCTAACTTTGAGATGGTTGCTGGCGACATGGATCGATGCGTCCACACTATTTTACTGCTCCTACCGTAACTAGTACGTATAAGCACATAGTATGTTTGATCATGATCAGGCTAAAGGGGTTTCTCCTTTGGGCATTTTGGCCGGGAAAAAGAGTTTTTCTGAACCTCTAGTATATCGGAAACAGCAGCCGGGATATGGCGCCGTGCCATGGCAACGAGACGATCTTTCTTGATTAGGGCGGTCTCGACAGACAGAAGGGATGAAGGGATAAACACTACACTTCTGGCACTGATCGACAGCGAGCACAGGCATTAGGGATTGTTAATTCGATCCTCTGAACGGGATGTCTGTCCGTGATGCAGCTAACCCATGTCCCCTTTCACTTTCGGCTCTGCTTGCTCTTTTCCATGCGTCGTCGCCCTCGCGCTCAGCTGCCCTCGTTTTGTCCCCTTGCTTTCTACCGCCAACTTTGCGAGATTCTTTCGTCGGAACTTGCACTTGACAAATTCCGCTGGTCGCCCGAGCCTATCCATCGGCCTGCCGCCGCTTCGGTAACACAAGCTAGCAGAAACCAGCGTAGCCAACCGGGACGGCCATACCCATGCCACACTCATCACTGTAACCGACGAGGAGCTTGGCGAGGCCGGTAACGGAGAAGACACCGGGTGATACGTCGGCGACAGCGCCGTGTGTTACGGATCCGGGGGAGTACGTACGTAGCGGCGATGCAGACGGCGGCGACACCGTCGCTGTTGCCTTTGCTTCGCTCTGCCAGTCAGTCGGGACCGTTGCGCAATCTCAGGCCAGATTGGATCTAACCTACTTATAACTGTACTCATGGAAAGCTGGCGATGGGGGGGACAAAGGCCTCGCCTGAGACAGAAGCGGCGGCACAGGAAGATTCCGGGCGGAGTCATGTGCTCCGACTGATCGCCGCAGCGGGCCGGCGTGACGCGGGTACTGCCAGATGTGCATGCTGTCTCGAGAGTCGTCACGTACAGGGGCTCAAGTATCGTAGTGTTTTCGCGCTGAATTTTATGATCAGCAGCAGCAACGTTTAGGGCATGTACAATGGCGGCATATGGATACATATGTCCCATGACAAAAAGTAATTTGAGTTATCTTATTTATTTTTTCTCCTCAATGCAAGCTACCATTAGTGAGCGTTATTAAGAAATAAAAAAAAGACTCTAATACACATGCGTCTCTATTTTTCATTCCAACCTTTTCTGCTTTTGTCACCAGACCATACTTTTTCTCTTCAAGCACCCGCCTTCTGAAGAGGATCCCGCTTCCCTATCCGAACCTACTTTACGTTATATCCGAACCTACATGGCAAGCGAGGCATCACCTTGAACCTACTTTAGAGCTTGGCATCGTGGCTGCATCCGAGACAGCAAACCAGCGTCAGGTAACTGAATCCATACTTCCACCGCGCGCGCACACACAACCGTCCTCAGATACTAAAAGAAATCTAGGGTTGAAGCGATGACTGACTGGTTCTAAAAAAAATGCTGAAGACTTGTTGGTTAAGAAAAGCTAATGAAATATGCGAGGGGGCAAGGGGGCAAGGGAGGCTGAGGCAACTGGCGTTTTTTTTCTTTTTTTTTCCTAGTGAACTGACGTTTGGTTTCTGATGGCAGATAGAAAATGATATTCAAAGCTAATGACTATACTTTTTTTTGGCGGAATAGCTAATGACTATACATGCCGATGTTGCTATGATTTGAGCAACCAGAGTCCGATCGAATAGCCGATTGTTTATTCGGAAGTATGTCCACACGTAGTGATATTTGCCCGAACTGTGATAGTAAAGCGACTTTATTTTACCTGTCCGCTGAAAGAAAATTAGTCACGTACGTGCCGCCAGTCCAATACAATTATACTTTGTGTATTCAAGAAGAAGAAAAACAGTTTATGTGATGCCACAGAAAGATCTTCGGCCACTATCAACGCCTTTCTCGCATCGGATCTCCATCGGAGATGGTCATCACATTGAAGTGGAGCAAACTTACAAGCTCAATGAAGAAAACAGGCATTGTTGCAGCTGAAACACCCTACTAGTGTCGGGTTTAAAACAATACAGAGGCTAGCCAACTCGCTTGGAGAATGCTCCCCCGATTTGCATTCTTTTTGGCCGTTGGATCTTGGTCAAAACTTGTTTTGGACGTTGGATCTAGACGTTGGAACTCAGTTATTAATTTTGACCGCACGGTTGTTTTTCCTCGTCCATGACTGGTGGGCTCGTCCGAGCTTTCTATTGGCTGGGTGAAGTGCTGATGGGTGCAAACGAGTGTATCCTCGCGCGCCGCGCGTCTTTTGCCCCAAACCCTAGACCCCACCCACAATCCCTCCAGCCGCCGCTCCCCCACCCACATTTCTCCTCCACCCCCTCCTCTCTCTCCTCTTCTCCCTCCTCGTTCGCGCGCCCATCACCCAGCGCTCGCGCGCTCGCCTCCCGGACCAGCCGCCGCCGCGCCGCTGGGGCTCGTCCACCACGGATTTTCAAGGGGAAGGAGCAATGACGGGGCTAGGCTCCAGGCGGCGTACACTTCATGGGAAGGCAAGGAACCAGGAGGTGATGGGGTCAGATCTGGCAGTGGTAGATCAGAGCTTAAGCCCGAGGCCGCGACGGGGAAGGTCGAAAAATAGAGAGACCGGATGGAGGTGCTGGAGGCGAAGGACCGCCCGTCGGCAAGCTCGAGCTAGAGACGGTGAGATCCCTATCCCCATCTCTATTCTCTCAGTTCCTTCCTCTCCAAACCTTCATTTGTCAGCTCTCTCCCTCAGCACAGTTAGCGTCACCGGCCATCAGATGCATAGGAGCATGAGGCAGCGCTCCCGTCGCTTTGTGGTGGAGCTGCATAGGAGGGGGAGGAGGCTGGCGATAGGGAACCGGGCCGGGAGGAGGCAAGGTATGTGCTGTCACGTGTTTTCTTCTTCGGTGCATCTGTTCATTGTCGGAGTGGATTCATGGCAACAATTTTTTTGGATAAATAATGAGTGCCAAGATATGTGTGTTGACAAATGGATGAGAGGTGTTCAGAGAAATATTTGAGCCATACATGCGCCAGGTTCTGAGAGTCTGTGAATGTAATAAGAATATTTTCAATTGCAAATCATTTCCTAATATTATGGTTAATTAGTTATTTCTGGTTCTTGTCCACTGACACTCATTTGGGATGTAGTATGAGGATCGGGTGCGTCAGGAAGCAGCTCTGAATATGGTTCCCGTAGATGAAGATAAGGAGAAGGCGCTTATTTCACTGGCCAAGGTTTATGCTTCTGTCTCGGCTTTCTATTGGGTCCTGATGTTCCCAATATTTTTAGATAACCATGTTTTATTGGACTTATTGATAAAGTAAATTTTCTGGTACAAGTTTGTCTCCAAGGAAAGTTATTGTAGTTACTATTAATTTTTTTGATTTAACACCATGACTAGGCCTCGATATTACCGTTGTCGTAATGGTGTGGATTGCTATATAAAGTTCTACGTTTGAAGGGATGTGTTGTCAGAAATTCTCATACACGATTCTTTAGTAGGAAGGGACTTTCATTCCTTCGAAAAGTGAAGAGGATCATGCCTTTCTGTTGGATTTGCTTTTTTGGTTTAGAGTAAAATGATGAGTGTCGTGTGTCTAATATGAGGAAAATGGTTTAGGGTAATTACTGGCAGGAGGATCGCTGGGTGGTAGCCGAGTGGGAGGGTTCAGATTAGGGATTACGAGTATGAAGTAGATGTGATAGATTGTAACTCTTCTCACTTGATTAATTCATCTCAAGAGGTCCTCTTTATATATAGAGGCCTAACAATTAAAAAACTAATCATCCTTACATGCATACATGCATGCGTCACTCTAGAGCCAAAAACTAATTACGAGTATGCAGGTTGCAGTCCCTTGTTCTACATATAACTCGCCAACTCTACTAATTCATGTATCAGTATATGCATATATATATTCCATTCCCAGCACAGGTGTTCGGAAGACTGGACACTTCTTGTACTTACTCGAAATTTTCTTTTCATAAAAAGTTCCTTGGAAGAGATTGCAAAGTTTAACGAGCATGTCCCTTTTGTTAAATGAATCTCTGACCTAGGAGAGCATGTTCTTTTATTAGGTTGCAATCGTGAAACTTCTTTTGGGTTTTCTTATTGTACAATACGAAGCTTCCAAATTATTTGATCCTTGAAATAAGTTACCAACTTTCTGTGCAGTGAGCTGGGAGCCGGGGTCATCCCTCTCACCACCAATCGAACATACTACTTCAACCACCATGTCGAGCGATATAAAAGGGTTCTCTGTTTCATTGAGCAACGACACGAGACTGTGCCCCCTCTTGCTCCTGGTGCATGTTGCTGCCCTCCTTTCCCCTCTGACTTGACTTGCTTTACATTGTGTGAAATTGTTTACCTTCAACTTTACAAAGCTATATCAAGTTCGCAACTGTACTTGGCTACACCTAAAACATGATGCATTTCTCTTCCAGTTTATTGAATATATTTTTATGGATTGAATGTCCAATCTGGTACCGTTCTATCACTCATTTAACTACCTTAATGTGTTCACAAAACTCCTTCTGTAGCTAAGATTTCTTTGTACAACACATCCTAATTATTGCTCTTATTCTTAAATCTTATTTCACTTTATTCAGCTGCAGGCTGGGTTAAGATTGTTTTTGTGCCAGAAACAGACTAGGCAATGCTCTAACCTTGGCAGCAAAAATTGTCTAAATTTCATAAATAAGGTAGTGGAATATCTTTGAATATGTTCATTTAAATATCTTGAGTTGACCTGTATGGGTTGCTTCTGTGCACACTTTCTTTGATATGAATTTCTAGGAGAGAAATTCTTTCATGGTAATGATGTATTACCGATATTTACTCTGTTTCTTAGGCCTATAGGTTTCTTTTTGTGGGATGCAGTTATGGTACCATATGAATATGATCGTCGAATTGCATATTATTGCCCTTTTGGACATAGACATGTGCCATGTAGTATAACATTTATAAAGAATGTCTTGGAAATTGCAAGTAGATGATTATGGTTACCCTGTAACTTTAGGAGTAAGATATATATGATGATAGAATCTAAAGATGCTTGCTAATCTATAACAATAAGATCCAGTCACATGCAATATGTTTTATTCATAGAAACAGGGGATCAATCTGGCTGAAAGTAATCATCTTATGGCGTGGCATGAAGAGGTAGTTCACAAACCTTGTTAGGTGCTCCATCCTTTGTCACTCTGATTTGATTTCCTAATATCTGGCTTCTCTGAACAGATGTGTGCAGATCTGAGAAAGAAGAGGAATAATCCAGCAGAAGAATTTAGTGAATAAGAACAAGTTGGCATTTCTCTCTTGTGAACACAGTCGTGCCTGCCTTTTGATTTTATTATTTGTGCTAATGCAAACATGAACTCTCTATAGTTCTTGACGCAGCACCGCTAATTACTCAATTTGCAATACATGATTATTTCTTGGAGAAGTTTAGTGCATGAATTAGAATTCTGTAAAGTTAGTCTATGCTCCTGTCTCTAGGCCAGGATAGATTTCTCAATATCATTTTTGGGATTGTTTGAACACTGAACAACATTGCCAGGTCAACCATTTCTCATGTCTTTGTCATATCTATAGGTATTGTGCTGTCAATTTTGTCACCAGCCTCTTTCACCGACCCGTAAATTATCTGTCTCGAGGTCTCGCTAACTGTATTGGGTTTAGAAAAAAAAACTATATTGGACTTATCTTCGCATCAGCTACTTTGTAGGTATTATGTGCGTTGTCAGGGATCTGATATCATGTAGTTCCAGGGATTTTAGAAGGTCTGGTCAGTCCATTGTTCTTGCCATGTGTTACTTTTTATCATTACTGTTCTTGCTTTATGGTTGCCTTCCGAGTGCACTTTTATTAGTTTTAACATATTAATTTTAATATGCTTGATTGACCATATTATATATTTCACTTCACCGGGGTGGTTGGTGGAAGTGTTGGTTAAAATATTTTATACAGTTGAATATTCTTGATTCACTATTTTGTAGCCTGCTCTTAGTTGTATAGTATTAATTCTTAAAACTTAATCTCTTAAAATTAGTTAATTTAGTGAGTTGTTTCACTGTTTTCAAATAAGTAGTTTCAGCCCTCACTATGTCCTGAAACTTATTCTTACTGCCTTTTATGACTTAAATGTAACTATTGGCATATAATCTCATGTCTTAAAATCTTAGTTGAGAATGTATTAAAAGTTATAAGATCTGGAGTTTCCACTATATTTCATCTAGCGGTACTCCCAATAATTGAATATTAAGAGCACAAACGATCATATGCTGTACATTCAGTTACTCGAAAATGCTTTTATCTTGCAGGCCAGTTTTACATATACTTTTTCAATAATGAGATGACTATGAACAGAGTATCAAGTTTTTTGTCTTGGCATTACTGCCGCCGTGTACGGATGGTTATTAAAAGAAAAAGGATTCAAGTGGCATACCTTCACTTGACAGATGCTTTAACCGCAAGAACTGTTGTTATTTTCTTTTCCTTTCCTGCAATGATGGTAGTTTGCCTTTGATTCTAGAAGTCGCAAAGGAGTGAAGGGTAGAGATTTCCATTGTCGTTGAATTGGTGGGATTGTCACCAAGTTAGTGTTGCAGATTGTTTCTGTTTTAGAGCAAGAAGCCAAATCATTGTTCATTGTAAATCTTGAAAAACTTGTTTACTGTCACTTCTATATCTATTATAAACTTTCGTTCCTGGTGTGGTACTTACCAATCTTGGTTTGCCCTTCCATTGCAGCAGACCAATATGTCCTTGTTTCTTCCAAAAAAAAATCTCATTTCAAGTTTGCGCCTCTATTATAGTAGAACATGTCATAAACATGGTGTTCGGCATCATTTGTCAAGTTCCCTTAAAAAAAGAAGAGATGTCTATAGAGAGTGGCTCCATAACTAAAGAGATGACAAATGTTGTTGTTTGCTCATCTTATTTAAAAAATTAAGAAATTACAATGCATGTGAACTATAGAGGTTGTGAAGGACAAAATGCTATGGATCCAGAGGAGTGGGAGGGGAGAGTTTACCAAGGACAAGCGTGACTATGGATTCCTAAGTTCTAGCTAACATAGCAAAATTGTGTAGATAGAATGCCTGCATTTTGAAAAATCTATTACATAGTTTGTGACTACGTTTCTTTCAATTTTCATTATTAAAAGGTTCCTTATTATTGTCAAATTTTCAAGTATTTATTCAAATAACTCTTGGTTTGAAATGAGACTTTGTGCCATTTGACGCAACGGGTGATGTTATTATACATCTTATTGTAGTGAGTAAACCTTCCATTCTTATTATAGACTTCATTCTTTGTTATCAAGGTGGGTTAATTTGTTAGCTTATGTGCTTGCCCACAACTAAACCAACTAAATCATGGATTTTCTTTTCGATGTGTATATGAATTCAACGGGTCTCTATGCCATTTGGCGCAATGGGTGGCATGTGGACCTCTGACATGCTTATGCACCCAAAAGCACAACACAAAGAGGTTTCTTTTTTTCGTGCAAATGGAAAATAAAAGTTTGGTGCAAACGGTGTTAAAAATATATATTCTTAATTGGTCTTTACATCTTATACAAATATGTTTTTTAACACTTAGAATTCTCATCATGATAACCATATTTTCGGCTAAAGCAATGCTTCCTGAGCTTGTTTGTACATATTATACAAATACACTTTTATTTCAAACTCGAATTTCACAATGCGATAAACATATTTTCAGTATGGCATGGTTTAAAATAGGCTTTCCACTACTAATGTTTGCAAAATGAATCCATTTTCATCGACAACATGTCTTTAGTGGGTCTCTGCGTCATTTGGCGCAACAGGTCAACTAGTATCGACTAAAAGGGGAGGAGGAGCTGCGGGAGACAAGAGGAAGGAGATGGGCAAAGCGTACACGGCGGATCAGCAGCGACTCCCTCTCCTGGGGGGAATGCGAGAAGGAATGGAGGGAAGCAATAGAAGCGGCGCGGGCGGAGTCGGATCCGGGATCCAAGAAGTGGAGGGACAGGTATGTTCAAACCTGCCAAGTTCGTGCGGATCGAAAGATGGTGAATTTGGCGAGGCGGATCTACTTCGAGGGAGGGCGTAGATGCCGCCATTCCCAAACTCCCCGCCGGTGGCCTTCATCCATTGGGCGAGAGGGGAGTGGCGCTCGAGCGATCCGAGAAGGAAGGCGCGTTGGATTTCAATGGTGGGATTGAGCTCAAATTGCCCGCCGGAGCCGGAAATAATCGACCAGCTACCGTATCCGTCTCCAACAATATGAGGTGTCCGGTGGCGAACAGAGACGAAGATTCAGGCCATGGGAGTACTCTGATGACCAAGAGGGTCTCGTTCGACCTGGGAGGTTCTCATTCAATTTCTGAGGATGTTGCTGATTACGAAAAAAATGGAAACAAGGACCAGGGGAAAATTCTGGGCACTCGAACAACTCGGTGATGAAGAATCTGACTCTACAATAGAAGATGCTGAACATCGAAGCCCCTATCTAGCCACTCTTGCAGATGCTTTTGCCTGTGCCAAACAAGGGAAGAAGATTGGGAATAAAAGGGCAAAGATAGTGAATTGCAATGGACATAATGCCGGAAAAATCTGCTACACAGTCAGAGGGCTTGGTGACTCTGTTCACAAGAAAGTTAGCTCATCGTCTTGTCAGGGAAGTAATAAGAAATCATCTGTCAGGTGTGGTTTGATTCAGAATAATCGATGGTATCAGATTATTGGAGGGAAGAAAATGGATTTAGGTGCTGGAGTTGAGCCTAATTGGTTGCATTGGAGGAAAGTAAAGAAAATTGGGAATTCATCAGTATGCAAACTGATTGATGCCCCTCTTTCTATACGATCTCCAGCTCGCAATGAGGGGGAAACTGGAGATGACTGCGTGATTGCAGGGAACTTTGTGGTCTCTATTCGAACTTTGAAGCTGACTGGGCTTGATAAAAAAGAAACATGCCATTTTAAAGGTGAAATTGGGCTGGAGGGAAAAAAGTAGGCCTAAAAAGTGGTGGAAACTTTTGGCCCGCAGGGGGAAACATTATATGCACCCAGGACTGGTCCTGGGGGTTGAGACAAGCCAATTCCTTCGGTCTAGGGTTTCCCATTTGTGGTGTCCACTCCCCTCCGGCGCCGCGAGAACCTGCTGCCCTCGATCCACAGGGATGGCTGACCGTTTTGATCCAGGAAGAGGTGGAGGTGGAAAAGGAGCAGAGAGAGGTGGTAACTGGAGGCTGGTGATGGGCTATGGAAGAGAGGCGAATTTAACAGGCAAGATCAAGGCTACCACGCTCACCCCCGACCACCCTTCAGAAACTTTCAAGGTAACCAGTTTCAGAATCACTTTGGCAGAGAGAGTTTTGGCAATTGGAACCGTGAGGGTGCTGGTCGTGATACGCGTCAGTTTTAATACAAATCGACTTCTCAGTCTAATCTGGCTCCTGCCACTAGCAACTACCAGCAGAAGTCTAGTGCTGCAACAAAAAGCGGGGGAGGTAGAGACAACGATATTCAGGCTTCCAAAGCTATTTCTGCAGGAGGGGTTCTGAATGGAAATCAAGGCTCTGCTGGAGGGGGATCGAAAGCAAGCAGCTAGTGGCTGACAAAATCATTTTTCACAAATGTGGAGAGAAAGGGCATAACTCCAAAGGATGTGAAACGAAAGTCAAATGCTCCATTTGCACTAAAGACACATACATTGCTGATTTCTGTGCATGGCTTCATCAGAAAAAACCAGTGGCATCTTTGGTTGGCTTGGGAGGAGAAGGTCTTGGCATTTTTGTGGCTGACCACACAAAAGAGCTTCCTGGGAATAACAAAAATGATGCATTTGCTTTGGTCAGACTCAGGGATGGATGTGATCAGAGTGTTGATTCAGATGATGTTATCAAAAGCTTAGCTAAAACTTACCCCTGGGGGTGGGATGGGAAAGCAAAAAAAGTGTCTGATGGTGTTTTCCTGGTAAATTTTCCATCTATTGCAAGGATTAATGAGGCTGCCATTTATGACTAGGTCCCTTTGAAAGGTGGAAATATAATGGTTAAGGTAAAGATCTGGAATGATGATGCAATGGCAGTGGGTAAACTAGCAGTGATTTGGGTAAGGGCTAAAGGAGTTCCAAAATCAATGAAAAACTATCATGGTCTTTGTGAGATTAGATCTATGATTGGATATGTGCTGGATGCTGATATGGATTTGGTGAACAAAAGTGGTCTTGTTAGACTGAAGATTGCTGTGGTTGACCACACAAAAATCCCCATATGGACAAAACTGATAACTCCAAATCTCATGGTTTACAGATTTTTCTTTGAGGTGGAAGAGGTCCTAGATGAAGGATGGACCAAACTTGAGGATGAGCTGTCACAAGGTTATGAGGAGTGGATGGATTTTCAGCATGAGGAAGATGAAAACAGAGAGGCTAAGAAAGCAAAAACAGACACTGATGGAGTAATTTGTGCAAGCACCAGAACCAGATTATCCTTGGAAGAAAGAGATGCTGCTATTAAAGAGCAAGAAGCTGCTGAAAAACTGATTTACAAGGGGGATCCAGATGTTGAGAAGATGACAAAAACAATGAGGAGATAGGTTCAACTTCACTTAATGGAGTGGAAGAAGGGAAAGAGGAGGAGGAAATGTAAAACAACAATTCTATGGAGAAGACTAATGAGGAAGAACTCTCTCTGTCAATGAGTCTTGGTACTAAACTTGGGATTGATGTGGTTGAAGGAGCAGAAACTGATATCATCAAGGAAGGGGGGCAAAAACCAAGAACTTCCAAGATACAGTGGGAGGATCGCCTCGAAGCACAGAGATGACATACCTATACTGGACAGAGCTATGTCTTTGGCTAGAGCCAAAAATCTAGCCCTATCTGAAGGTATGTCTGAACCTTCTAATATTTCTTATCTTGAAAATGTTGAGTTGATTGATGTTGCTAATTTGATAGGAATAGATCTGGGGGTCTCTATAGATATGGTATAACACAACTTGCACTTGATTCATTCGTTAGAACAAGGCAGGAAAGAGATGTACTTAGCTAGTTCTAGGGAGATTAAAATTGCTCAGGAAGAGGAGCATGTGCTGGAACCTGATGATGTTAACATCATTCTTCTAGACATATTGCTTATAAGTAACAATGAGGAGGAGGATCAGGTAGATATTCAAATGGAAAAAGTGCTTGGAGATGTGAGGGAGGGTCTGAAAGCAAACAACACCTCCTTTGAGGCTGTTGTAGTTAAGACCCCGGTGAAAACGGTGTTGAGGAGGAAGAAGAAAAAGAAAAATTGAGGTCTCCTCATTAAATTTTCCTTTCTCCTTGATTGCCTTTACTTGGGTTTTAGACATATTTTTTAAATATATAAGATGAGAGGTTTGATTTGGAACTGTAGGGGTATTGGGGATAAAAATAAGAAGGATCTTATTAAAGATCAAATTGCCACAAACTGCCTTGACTTTGTGGGTATTCAAGAAACAATGAAAAGTGAGTTTACCTTGTTGGAGTTGTCGTCGTTGAGCACTCAGGAAGATTTTTCTTGGGATTATCTACCTTCTAGAATGAGATCTGGTGGAATTTTAGTTGGTATAAATAAGAATACCTTAGTAAAAAATGAAGTTGAGTTTGGGGAATACTTTATCGGAATTAATGTTAGTAATATTTGTGATGGCTTCTCTGGGAATTTGGTGGTTGTCTATGGCGATGCTCAACCTTTGGGCAAACCTAAGTTCTTAGTGGAGTTGGTACATATTTTTAAGAAATCAAGGAATCCCTTGCTGGTTGCTGGAGATTTTAACCTAACTAGGAGAAGTAGTGACAAAAATAAACCTGGAGGTTACAACAAATGGAGCTTACTTTTAACTCCATTATTAATTTCGGTGAAATGATGGAACTGCCTTTGGTGGGAAGAAAATACACCTGGTCGAACAATCATAAGGATCCCACTTATGCATTGTTAGACATAGTTTTCATTTCTCCTACCTAGGAGGAAAAATTCCTCTAGTTCACACTGATTTGTTGGATAGGGGGTTATCGGATCATACACCCTTGATTATCAAAACTGGGGAGTTAAAACCGAAACCTTACATTTTCAAATTTGAGAATTGCTGGTTCCAGAGAGTTGAATTAGATGAAATAGTTAAGAAGGTGTGGAACAAAAATTACCCTGGATTTTCTTCCCTTGATAAACTTCACAATAAGTTGAAGGAATTAAGGAAAGTTTTAAAAGGGTGGAATTTTAATTATGAAGCTAACTTGAGGAAAATAAAAAAGGATTACTTGAAGAAATTGACAGATTAGACAAATTAGAGGAAGAAGAGGTGTTGAATAGATCTGACAGAGATTATAAGAAAACCTTTCTGATGAATTGAAAAAAAATTCTGAAAGAGGAAGAAATTAAATGGCTTCAAAGATCTCATGATACTGAATTGCTTGAAGGAGATTCAAACACTAGATTTTTACCATATTAAAGCCAATGGGAGATTGAGGAAAAACAGAATTATAAAACTACAACAAGATGAAGGGGTGATCGAAGGGCAAGATAATCTGAAAAATTATTTTACTAATTTTTATAAGAAACTATTTTGTGAACCAGAAAATAATGCTCTCCAAATAGACTCTAGTGGGGTGGAAACACTCACTGAGAAGGAGCAAAATTTTCTCACTCAAAAGTTCATAATGGAGGAGTTGAAGAAAGTGGTGTTTGGTATGGAAAAAATAAAGCTGCTGGACCAGATGGCTTTAATGTTGAATTTTACCAGCACTACTGGGATTTGGTGAAGTATGACCTATTCACATTACTTGAGGAATTTAAACTCCCATGAACTAGATCTTGATAGACTAAACTATGGAGTTATCTCACTCATTCCGAAAGGAAGTGATGCTGATAGGATCCAGAAATATAGACCAATTTGCTTATTGAACATGATCTTTACAAAATTTACAAAAAATTTAGTCAACAGAATAGTACTTGTAATCTCTGGGGTGGTCAGGGCATCCCAAAATGCTTTTATACATGGGAGATATATTCTTGAGGGTGTTTTGGTGTTACATGAAACCCTGAACTCTATGTATAAAACCAAGAACCCAGGGGTTCTTTTTAAGATTGATTTTGAAAAGGCCTTTGACAAGGTTAAATGGCCTTTTCTTCTTCATACTCTTGAAATGAAAAAAATCCCGCATAAAATGATTGACTGGGTTATGAAGACTGTCACTGGAGGGAAAGTTGCTGTTAAGGTTAATGGAGAGATTGGCTCCTTTTTTAAAACTCACCAGGGGTTGAGACAAGGAGATTCAATGTCCCCAATATTATTTGATCTAGCTGTAGATATATTGGCAAATTTATTTGACAGAGCTGTAGAGGAAAAACTGATCAATGGCCTTGCTACTAGTCACAAAGAAAATGATGTGCTTATATTGCAATATGTAGATGACACTATTATTCTTTTCCAAGATGATTTGGTGCAAGCAAAAAATGTGAAAAGGATTCTGAACCTTTTTGAGATTCTGTCAGGTTTGAAATTAATTTTCATAAGAGTGAGGTGATTTGTATTGGGATGGAGGATGACAGAATCAAAAAATTTGAAGAAATCTTAACTTGTAAAAAAGGGAAGCTCCCCTTTAAATATTTGGGGATTCCTTTAGTTGAGAAAAGATTGAAAGGATCTGATTGGAATCCCTCTTTTTCCAAAATGGAAAAAAGATTGGGGGGTTGGCTAGGCGATTCCTAAACGTAGCTGGTAGAACTACTCTTATAAATTCTTCCCTCACTAGTCTGATCCTTTTCATGCTCTCCTTTTATGAGGTCCCAAAAGGAGTTAAGAAGAAAATGGATAGACCTAGGTCCAGTTTTTTATGGAGTGGGAGAGGAAGATAAACATAAATATCATTTAGTAGCCTGGGAGCGAGTATGTAGACCCAAAAACCTTGGTGGCCTGGGGATCTTGAACCTTGACCATATGAATATTGCCTTATTGTAAAAGTGGCTTTGGAAGCTCTTTAACAATAAGGGGCTTTGGCAAAAAGTATTATGTGATAAAGACATTGGGAAGCATACTTTTGGCCAGGTCTAAAGGAAAACAGGTGACTCGCATTTCTGGCAGGGAGTGATGAAATGCAAAAAATCTGTTTTTCGCATGCTGCAAATTTATTGTAGGGAGTGGTGAGAAAACTAGATTCTGGGAAGATAATTGGACCGGAAATAAAAGTTTAGAATCCACCTTCCCTGAACTTTATAATATTTCTTTAGATCAACATATTACTGTTGCTTATGCCATGTCCTCTCATCTCACCTGGCTGAAATTCAGAAGGAATTTGGTGGGAGTTAAGGCAAATCAGTGGCAGGAATTGTTGCATGTATGTGGGAAAGTAGCTCTGAATTAGGAAGAGGACAAACTTTTCTGGATTCCTGAGAGTACGAAATTGTATAGTGTTAGATCTTTTATTTGGTGTTACAAGTTGGGGAAAAGTATCCAAATAGATTCTTATGGAAAGTTAAAGTACCCCCTAGAATTAAAACATTCATCTGGTTAGTTATAAAAAAGTATCTTAACCAGGGATGTTTTGTTGCATAGGGGTGGTAAATGTGAAAAACAATGCCTTTTTTGTGGCAAGGATGAATCAATTAATCATCTTTTTTTCCAGTGTCCCTTGGCCAGATACATGTGGAGTGTGGTGAGTCATATAATAGGGATCCAGTGTGATTTTTATGATATGGAATCATGCTTAGATGTCTGGCTGGGTAAATTTGAAGAAAAGAAAAAGAAATCTATTTTTTTGGGGGTGACAGCTTTGATATGGAGCATCTGGAAAACCAGAAACCTAGCTTGTTTTCAGCATATCTGGCCCGCCGATCCTAGTGTGGTCATGTATAAAATGGTGCATTGGATTAACGATTGGAGTGTTTTGCAGGGGACGGAGAACGCAAAGGTGGAGCTGCAACAGGGCACACAGTTGCTGGAACGAGTCGCCAGTGACATCTTCCAGGCGTGAAGGAGTTGGGCATCTTGGATTCCGAGGATCGAGGATTGAGTCAGTAGATGTGGGGGCTATAGAGGAGATGTTGCATAGTCTATCTAGCTCAAGTCTTTCTTGCTGAGTTTTTGGCGTTTCTGTTTTAATCTCTTTGGTAAAGTGGTTGTGTTAGGCGGAAAAAGAGATGAATGGGTCCTAGCGGGATGGGTTTGTGTTTCTGGCTATAATAACAAATTCTGGTTTCATTAATGAAATCGAGGGGATCCCCCTTTCTTTCAAAAAAAAAAACAAATCTAAAAGTTGTTCATGTGACAATGGAAGTCGGGCCTTAAGATACTTATGCATATACCACCATTCATCTGCATGTCTATAGCAGACATCGGGCAACCAAACATCCTTAGTGCCAGTGGCAGCCCTCCACGGGCTTCAGCCATTTGCGCATGTATAATACTCGATCAAGTCAGTTCATGCAGCAGGTTCAAATATCTAGGTAAAAGAAAAGGAACTCTATAAAAGAAGGTGTCGGATTTAGGGTTCCGGCAGACCCTTGAGGTTCGAACACTGGGGTGCGCACGGAGGTTTCGCCTTCTACCTACCTGTTCCTCGCCGAATCGCTAGGATCTAAACTACGAGAAGAACAACACAAGGGACACAAGATTTATACTGGTTCAGGCCAGCATTGTGGTGTAATACCCTACTCCAGTGTGTGGTGTGGTGGATTGCCTCTTGGGCTGATGATGAACAATACAAGGAAGAACAGCCTTGCGAGGGTCTGTTCTTGTGGTGGTGTTGTCCCTTTGGAGGGGTTGATTCTAGATGCCTATCCCATCTCCAGATTCCTCTCCAGCTGCCTCTACCCTGTGGGTGGCTAGTCCTATTTATAGGCAAAGGCCCTGGGCCTCTTCCCAAATATTGAGCGGGAAGGGCGCCAACAATTGGCCATTTTGAAGGGGAACATATAGTACACTTATCCTGACTAAAGTTGGTCCTCGCCTGTCAAAGGCTCTGGTGGTGACGCCGTCTTGGGCTCCACGGTGACCTCCATCTTGCCGTTGGACTGGTCTTGGTCTTGTTGCACCGAAATGGATGACTTTGCTTGATGCTCTCGCCCGCGCTTGCTCCCCTTGCACCAAAGAGGAAAGAAGGACACTGCGCGGGCTGGCGCCTGGCTGGCGCCCTTGGTCGTCATGGCTTGCGTCATGGGCACCTCGCGAGGTACCCCGCCTTGAACTCTTCGCCTCCTCGTGAGCCAGCCTGATGAGGCCGTGCCTGAGGAAGCTCCTTGTCGTCCGCCCTGCGAGGCTTGGCCCCTCGTGAGGGTCTTGAGCTTGTGTCGATGAAGATGGGCCGTGCTGGGCCCCCCTTTGAGCCACGCCGGAGGCCGCATGCAGGTAAGTCTGGGGACCCCCGTTCTCAGAACACCGACAGTAGCCCCCGGGCCCAAGGCGCGCCCGGGCTTGGCCGAGCAGAGAGGCGAAAGGGCAAGTGCAAAGCATCGCGGGCCCTAACAGCCCGCGCCCTTGGGCGCCGCGTGGCGGTTGATTGGACGTGGGCGGCTCCACTTTCCCACGACGCCTCGGCAATTGCACGGATTTGACAAGTCCCTGCATGCGGAGCGAGTCATGATTACCTGTGGTCGCGGAGGCCGATGGTTGGCCTCCTCTGGCTTTTAAGTACGACACGCCGCGTGCCCTTCCAGTTCATCCCCTCTTGCTTCTCCTTCTTCCTGCGCAAAAAGACAGCCATGTGGGGGCCCCGTGGGGGCGTGTTTGTGTTACCGTTGTCAATCATCGTAATGTTTCCATTATTCTGGTATTGTTCCTTCTTGCCGAACGCCCGCACGTAGGTAATTACAAGCCTTGGCCATGGGGCGACCAACCCAGGTCCTGTATTCGTGTCGCGGTGCCTGTGAGGCACGGACTGGAGGGATGCTCCTGTAGTGGACCCGGGTCGTGAGGTCTTGACCGGAAGGATCAAAACACTCGCGAGGGTGCACGAGCCGTCCCCTCGCGAGACCTTGCGCAAGAGAAACCGAGGCCGGAGGGCAAAAAATCGAAGAGCCATAAGTCAAAAGACAGCGACAGTTTCAATAAAACTTCAAATGAGAATGAACTAGCCAACTGCAGAAAGCAAATGAAAAAGCCGCGTCCGGCACCTAGTCTAGTCTTCGACGTCTTCTCACCAGTGCGGAGCTAAGTGCTGCCACTGGGCGTGGGAGGGAGCCCTAGGGCCTGAGGCCGGCGCTCCTGAGACTCCGGGGCGTGTACAACCCCAACTCATTATTACGTGAGAGTGTCACGAGCGACGAGCTTCACAGGCGTTGGCCTTCTTCACAGGCTCCGGGCCTTTCTTCGGGGAAGCAAGCTTCACGGGCATGGGCCCTCTTCACAGGCTCCGGGCCTTTCCCAAAACGCGACAGCTTCACAGGCATTCGCCCTCTTCACAGGCTCTGGGCCTTTCCCAAAACGCAACAGCTTCGCAGGCATTCGCCCTCTTCACAGGCTCTGGGCCTTTTCCAAAACGCAACAGCTTCACAAGCATTTGCCTTCTTCACAGGCTCCGGGCCTTCTCCAAAAAGATGATCTTCACAGGCATTCGCCTTCTTCACAGGCTCCGGGCCTTCTCCAAAAAGATGATCTTCACAGGCATTCGCCTTCTTCACAGGCTCTGGGCCTTTTCCAAAACGCAACAGCTTCACAGACATTCGCCTTCTTCATAGCCCCCGGGCCTTCTCCAAAAACATGATCTTTACAGGCATTCGCCTTCTTCACAGGCTCCGGGCCTTCTCCAAAAAGATGATCTTCACAGGCATTCGCCTTCTTCACAGGCTCGGGGCCTTTTCAGGGGTAAAACCTCCGGAGGTGCTGGATGTTCCACGCATTCTGGACTGGCACCCCCTCCCGAGTCTCCAAGCGCGCGGAGCCGGGCTTGGAAACATGAACAACCTTGAACGGGCCCTCCCACATGGGAGAGAGCTTATGCAGTCCCTCCCTGGAGAGAACCCGCCTGAGCACGAGGTCCCCTACCTCAAGAGTCCTAGGGCGGATGTTGCGGCAGTGGTATCGCCGTAGTGCTTGTTGATATCTTGCCGCTCGCAGCGTGGCTTCTCGGCGACGCTCCTCCCCCAGCACGAGTTCCATCTTCCGCATGGCGTCCTGCTGCGCTTCGTCGAATGCCAGGACCCGTGCGGACCGACGTATGACCTCGTGAGGGAGGACCGCTTCGGCTCCATAGACCAAGAAGAAAGGGGTCTCTCCAGTCGGCTTGGTTGCGGTCGTGCGGATGGAACATAACACGGACTGGAGCTCGTCGTACCAGCCTCTGCCGCAAGCTTCCAGCTTCTTCTTGAATGTTCTGGTCTTGAGGCCCCTCAGGACCTCCGTGTTTGCCCGCTCGGCCTGGCCGTTGCTTCGGGGGTGCGCCACTGAAGCGTAGCATATCTGCGTTCCAAGGTTAGCACAGTATGTTTTGAAGAGGTTACTGGTGAACTGCGAACCATTGTCGGTGATGATGCGGTTCGGCACCCCGAACCGGCTCACGATGCCCTTGATGAACTTGACCGCTGAACCCGCGGGGATGGTGCGGACGGCTTCCACTTCAGCCCACTTGGTGAATTTGTCCACGGCAACATAGAGGTAGCGATAGCCCCCTGGCGCCCGGGGAAACAGGCCCAGGATATCAAGCCCCCAGACTGCGAATGGCCATGTGAGGGGTATGGTCTGCAGACCTCCCGCCGGCTGATGGATCTGCTTCGCATGGAATTGACAGGTTTCACAAGCCTTTACCAGTTCGACGGCGTCATTGAGCGTAGTAGGCCAATAGAAACCGCTTCGGAATGCCTTGCCCATGAGGGTTCGTGATGACAAGTGGTGCCCACAGTCTCCACCGTGTATGTCTGCCAATAGCTCTTTCCCTTGCTCCCTGGAGATGCAGCGTAGGGATACATCATTTGGTCGCTTTCGGTAGAGTTCCCCATCCCTGATGCAGTGTGCTGTGGCCTGCCGCGCCACGCGCTCCGCTTCCTCCTCCTTCTCTGGTAAGATCCCTTGTGTCAGATAGCTCCGGAGCTCCGTGACCCAGCACCCCTCCTGAGGCTCCATTGTCAAGAGCATACGCACCCCCGAGGCCGGCCTGTAGACCGGGGCTCCCGAGGCTGGCGGCTGGGGGAGCTCCTCCCGAGGCTGCACCGCGCTTGACAGTGATGGCGTGGCCGAGGGCTTGAAGAGCCGCTATTCGAAGATGCCAGGTTCCTGAGGTAGTCGCCTGGATGCTCATTTGGCGATGTCGTCGGCCTCCTGGTTGGTGCCACGGGGCACGTGCTGTAACTCCAGCCCCCAGAACTGCTTCTCCATCCTGCGGACCTCCGCAAGGTAGGCTTCCATGTGCTCATCCCTTGGCTCGTATACTTTGTTGGAGAAGTTGACGAGGAGTTGTGAATCACCTTTAATGGTAAGGCGCTTTACTCTGAGGGCGGCCGCGGCCTTCAGGCCCGCTATCAGGCCTTCATATTCTGCTATGTTGTTGGAGACCTTTTCTCCGTGTTGGAAACAGAGCTGCACGGCATAGTAGAGCTTGTCTTGGGTAGGAGATATAAGTACCGCGCCATCCCCCGCGCCGTGCCTGGAGAACGCCCCGTCGAAGTACATGACCCAATCATCCGGCGCCTCACTTCCCGGGGAGAGGGATCGATCCTCATCAGCCTTTAGGCCCGACGCCTCTATCCACTCTGCCACGAAATGTGCCAAGGCGCCCCCCTTGATGACTCGGGTCGTGCTGAATTCGAGCTGAAATGCTTGCAGCTCAATGTTCCACTCGGCGACCCTTCCGGCTGAGTTAGGGCTCCGGAGCACTCTTTCCAAGGGATACACTAAGACAACCTTGATAGGGTGACCCTGAAAGTAATGCCGCAGCTTGCGCGAGGCCACTAGTAGCGCGAGGAGAAGTTTCTGAGGCATGGGGTACCGTGCCCTCGCATCCCGCAACACTGTGCTGACGAAGTACACTGGGTGCTCGACGAGGCTTGGATCGTCGGTGCTGGTTGTTGGGGAACGTTGCAGAAAAAAAATTCCTATGGTTTCACCAAGATCCATCTATGAGTTCATCTAAGCAACGAGTGATAGGAGAGAGATTGCATCTACATACCACTTGTAGATTGCATGCGGAAGCGTTCAAGAGAACGGGGATGATGGAGTCGTACTCTCCGTGATCCAAATCACCGATGACCAAGTGCCGAACGGACAACACCTCCGCGTTCAACACACGTACGGAGCGGATGACGTCTCCTCCTTCTTGATCCAGCAAGGGGGAAGGAGAGGTTGATGAAGATCCAGCAGCACAACGGCGTGGTGGTGGATGCAGCAGGACTCCGGCAGGGCTTCGCCAAGCTACTGCAGGAGGAGGAAGAGGTGTAGCAGGGGGAGGGAGGCGCCAAGACACAGGGTGTGGCTGCCCTCCCTCCCCCTCCTTTATATAGGCCCCCAGGGGGGCGCCGGCCCTGGTAGATCCAATCTCCCAAGGGGGGCGGCGGCCAGGGGGGTGGAGTGCCTCCCAAGGTAAGTGGGGTGCGCCCCCCACCCTAGGGTTTTCAACCCTAGGCGCAGGGGGGCCCAAGGGGGGGGGGGCGCACCAGCCCACTAGGGGCTGGTTCCCCTCCCACATCAGCCCACGGGGCCCTCCGAGATAGGTGGCCCCACCCGGTGGACCCCCGGGACCCTTCCGGTGGTCCCGGTACAATACCCGGTGACCCCGAAACTTTCTCGATGGCCGAAACAGCACTTCCTATATATAATTCTTTACCTCCGGACCATTCCGTAACTCCTCATAACATCCGGGATCTCATCCGGGACTCCGAACAACATTCGGTTTGCTGCATACTCATATTCATACAACCCTAGCGTCATCGAACCTTAAGTGTGTAGACCCTACGGGTTCGGGAGACATGCAGACATGACCGAGACGGCTCTCCGGTCAATAACCAACAGCGGGATCTGGGTACCCATGTTGGCTCCCACATACTCCTCGATGATCTCATCGGATGAACCACGATGTCGAGGATTCAAGCAACCCCGTATACTATTCCCTTTGTCAAACGGTATGTTACTTGCCCGAGATTCGATCGTCGGTATCCCAATACCTCGTTCAATCTCGTTGCCGGCAAGTCACTTTACTCGTACCGTAATGCATGATCCCGTGACCAGACACTTGGTCACTTTGAGCTCATTATGATGATGCACTACCGAGTGGGCCCAATGATACCTCTCCGTAATACGGAGTGACAAATCCCAGTCTCGATCCGTGTCAACCCAACAGACACTTTTGGATATACCTGTAGTGCACCTTTATAGTCACCTAGTTACGTTGTGACGTTTGGTACACCCAAAGCACTCCTACGGTATCCGGGAGTTACACGATCTCATGGTCTAAGGAAAAGATACTTGACATTGGAAAAGCTCTAGCAAAACGAACTACACGATCTTGTGCTATGCTTAGGATTGGGTCTTGTCCATCACATCATTCTCCTAATGATGTGATCCCGTTATCAACGACATCCAATGTCCATAGTCAGGAAACCATGACTATTTGTTGATCAACGATCTAGTCAACTAGAGGCTCACTAGGGACATGTTGTGGTCTAAGTATTCACACGTGTATTACGATTTCCGGATAATACAATTATAGCATGAATAAAAGACAACTATCATGAACAAAGAAATATAATAATAATCCTTTTATTATTGCCTCTAGGGCATATTTCCAACACTGGTGGCGTCCTCCGGAAGCCGTGGTGCCTCCTGAGGCGGCGGAGCCTCCAGAAGCTGGTTGCCTGGGGGAAGGGCCTCCCCCGCTCCCGGTGCGTTCCCCTGCGACGGCTGATCTTCCTCAATCGCGGTAGTGATCTCTGTGAGTCCTTTTTGGTCCTGCTTTGCCTTGGGGCGGGCAGCTGCCGCGGCCTTGGTCCGACACTCCTCCCTAACCGCCACCAGGGCCACGCTGGCTGAGTAGGGAGTGGCGGCGAGGTAGAGTACCAAGGGCTCTTGTGGGCGTGGGGCCACCATCACCGGTGGGCTGGTCAAGTATCTCTTGAGATCTTGGAATGCCTTGTCGGCCTCTTCAGTCCATTCAAAGGGCCCCTTTTTCTTCATCAACTGGAAGAAAGGCAGCGCTCGCTCCCCTAACCTGGAGATGAAGCGCCCCAGTGCAGTCATGCGCCCAGTGAGCTTCTGCATCTCTCTGAGGGTCTTTGGCGGGCTCATGTCCTCGACCGCCTTGACCTTTTCTGGGTTGGCCTCGATGCCTCGGCGGGATACGAGGAAACCGAAGAGCTTGCCCGAGGGGACTCCAAACACACACTTCTCCGGGTTGAGCCTCAGGCTTACTGTGTTGAGGCTTGCAAAGGTTTCCTCCAGGTCTTGTATCAGGGTCTTGGCCTCGCGAGACTTCACTACAATGTCGTTGACGTAAGCTTCCACGTTGTTCCCGAGTTGCGGGCCCAAAGTGATGTGCATGAGCCGCTGAAAGGTTGCCCCCGCGTTGCGCAGTCCAAAGGGCATGCATGTATAGCAGTATACCCCACACGGGGTCAGGAAGGCCGTCTTCTCCACGTCTTCCACCGCCATCTTGATCTGATGATACCCGGAGAAGGCGTCCAAGAAGCATAACAGGTCACGCTCAGCGGTGGAATCGACGATTTGATCGATGCGTGGGAGTGGGAAAGGATCTTGCGGGCATGCTTTGTTGAGGTTGGTGAAGTCGACACACATGCGTTCCTTCCCTCCCTTCTTTGGTACTACCACAGGGTTGGCCAACCAATCTGGATATCGAACATCGCGAATGACCCCCGCAGCTTCTAGCTTGCGGGTCTCCTGGACGATGAAGGCCTGCTTTTCAGTGGACTGCCGCCTTGCTTTCTGCTTTACGGGGCGCACGTTGGGGCACACGTTGAGGTGGTGCTCGATCACGCCCCGTGGGATCCCTGCCAGCTGATCAGGCTCCCAAGCGAACACCTTCTTGTTTGCACGCAGGAACTTGACCAGGGCTTCCTCCTTCTCGGGCCCGAGGTGGGCGCCTATGGTGAAAGTGGCGCTGGTGGACCCGTCCTCGTCGACGGGTATCTGCTTGGTCTCCGCCTTGTCTTGGGTGAACAACTGTTTCTTCTTGGCTGGTGCAGCCCCCTTGGGCTCAGGGGCCCCCGCATTGGTGGGCTGTGCTGACGCCGCCGTCTTGAAGGCGAGCTGGAGCACTCACAGCGCGTCCCCGGTGTCCCCAGGCACGGTGAGGACTCCGCTGCTCCAGGGCATCTTCATGAGATTGTATGCCGGGTGAGTCGCGGCCATGAATTGGGCCAGCACTGGGCAGCCGAGGATGGCATTGTAGGGGAGTCCGATGAGGGCGATGTCGAAATCGACCAGCTCCGTGCGGAAATTGTCGTAGGTGCCGAAGGTCACTTGGAGCCGGATCTGTCCCAAGGAGCTGGAAGACCCGCCCCCGATGCCCATGAAGGGCTGGCTCGGCCGTAGCCGCCCCCGGGGTACGCGGAGGAGGTCGAAAGTTTCGACTGAAAGCATGTTGAGGCCTACGCCACCATCGATGAGGGTCCTGGTGACAACCACATGGCAGATGGTGGGGGTGCACAACATCAGGAGCGCACCCGTGCAGGCCGAGTTGGAGGGGTGGTCTTCCGAACTGAAGGCTAGCCTGGCCTGCGGCTCCGGCCGGTCCCGGGAAGCCCCCTGCCACGCGGAGGCGGCGCCGACCTGGCGGATGAATGGCTTGACATGGTGACTGGAGGGCGGCGCCTGCGAGCCGCCCAGGAGGGCCGCGACGACCGGGGAGGCCGGTGCAGCATGGTGGGCGAGGAAGAGGTCGCGCGGCTTTTCCCAAGAGGCCACGGAGGGATGTAGGGGCATTACTCATTGCTCGTTCCCCGCCGGGCCGGTGGCGGTGTTGACGGCGGGCGACGGGGAACGATGAGGGCGCCCGCCAACGGGAGCCGTCCGGGCGACTCGAGCGGCGCGAGCAGCCCGACGAGCGTCAGCCATGGACGCGACGATCGGAGAAGAGCAGGGCGACAGAAGACGAATTCCGGCGCACCCCTACCTGGCGCGCCAAATGTTAGATTTAGGGTTCCGGCAGACCCTTGAGGTTCGAACACTGGGGTGTGCACGGAGGTTTCGCCTTCTACCTACCTGTTCCTCGCCGAATCGCTAGGATCTAAACTACGAGAAGAGCAACACAAGGGACACAAGATTTATACTGGTTCAGGCCACCATTGAGGTGTAATACCCTACTCCAGTGTGTGGTGTGGTGGATTGCCTCTTGGGCTGATGATGAACAATACAAGGAAGAACAACCTCGCGAGGGTCTGTTCTTGTGGTGGTGTTGTCCCTTTGTAGGGGTTGATTCTAGATGCCTATCCTATCTCCAGATTCCTCTCCAGCTGCCTCTACCCTGTGGGTGGCTAGTCCTATTTATAGGCAAAGGCCCTGGGCCTCTTCCCAAATATTAAGCGGGAGGGGCGCCAACAATTGGCCATTTTGAAGGGGAACATCTAGTACACTTATCCTGACTAAAGTTGGTCCTCGCCTGTCAAAGGCTCTGGTGGTGACGCCGGCTTGGGCTCCACGGTGACCTCCATCCTGCCGTTGGACTGGTCTTGGTCTTGTTGCACCAAAATGGATGCCTTTGCTTGATGCTCTCGCCTGCGCTTGCTCCCCTTGCACCAAAGAGGAAAGAAGGACACTGCGCGGGCTGGCGCCTGGCTGGCGCCCTTGGTCGTCATGGCTTGCATCATGGGCACCTCGCGAGGTACCCCGCCTTGAACTCTCTGCCTCCTCGTGAGCCAGCCTGATGAGGCCGTGTCTGAGGAAGCTCCTTGTCGTCCACCCCGCGAGGCTTGGCCCCTCGCGAGGGTCTTGAGCTTGTGTCGATGATGATGGGCCGTGCTGGGCCCCCCTTTGAGCCACGCCGTAGGCAGGCAAGTCTGGGGACCCCCGTTCCCAGAACGCCGACAGAAGGATTTACAATTTTGCATGCATGCACGGTGATTCTACTCCGTGTGGGTTATACGTAAGTACCTCCTTGGCATGCGGCCGAATCCGAGAATCTTGGATGATTCTATCCCCCACACAGTGTCTGAAGAGGTCCCACGTGTCGTCTTCCCCGAGGCACCCGAACTCGACGATGTTGTCTGCGGCGCACCCCATGAGGTCGAATTTCGTGTTTTGACACTTTTCGCATACCAATTCAGGATCTGACCCCGGTTGGAAATAATTTTGGGATTTGACCATTTTCTTACCGCCAGGGATGTTGGCGGTAGGGTTAGACATCCTATCGCGAGGGTCCTTGGCGGTAAGGTACTGATCCACGTCAGCCAGCAGAGACGGCCGCCGTCCCCCTCCGTCGCACCCTACTGCCACAGTCCCTGGTGGTAGGATGTCTAACCCTACCGCCAGGGGTGCTGGCGGTAGGGTGCGAGCAGTTATTTCGCCCGACCCCCCACCCATGGCCGTCTCTGCTGGCTGACGTGGATCAGTACCTTACAGCCAGGGTCCCTGGTGGTAGGATGTATAACCCTACCGCCAGGGGTGCTGGCGGTAGGGTGCGAGCAGTTATTTCGCCCGACCCCTCGCCTCTGTCCATCTCCCCACCCCCTCCCCCAGCAGGCAGTTCTTCCTTTCCCCCCTCGCCCCTCTCTCCCTTTCTCATCTCTTCCACTCTCCGCCTCGGATCTTCACCGTTTCTTCATTGTTTTTGTGGATCGAGATGGCCCCGAAGAGAGAAACGTAAGCTCCTCAATCCCTCCAAGTAGTTTTTGCAAACTTGCTTCTGATTTGACGAATTATTTTGTTGAAATCCCTCATCTTTTTGAACTTAGATTGGAATTTTTTTCACCTAGGATTGTTTTAGCTTGATTGTAGTTCTTGTTCTTCGTTCTTTAGGAACTAGTGGTATTGAATATGAACTCTAATCAATAGTCCATATGTTAGTGTGAAGATGAACCCTAGTTCATAATTTTTTTTTTTGTTAAAAAAATTATGATATAATGCATATGGGAGGACTTGTTTTGTTTTATGATGCATGCTGACATGATGATATGAAGATGTTGTTTGGAGAAAATACATTCAAGATGAACTATATTTCAAAAAAAATGTAAAAAAAACTGTTGATATGATGCATGTTGGATGATTTTTTTGATATGATGCATGTTGATATGATGTGATCCATCATGTGTAGTAGATGTTGTTGGAGGAATATGCTTAAGATGAACCCTAGTTCATGTAACCAAGAAATTTCATTTTTTGTTTATGTATGCTTATGCTTATGATGCTTTTGTTTATGAAATTTTATTAACACGAGCACCTCTTGCGGACAACGTCGGCCCACGATACTCCATGCTTGACTACGCATTCGACAAGGGTCATCGTGCCCGTTTCATAGAGAACAGAGTGGTAAGTAATATGAAGGAAATATTAATCAAAGTTTTCAGATTGATGAAAATAAGTTCTTAACTTTTGTCTTCCACTTTTTGTCAGATGCTCGAGCCACTACACATGAGGAGTCAAGGGGTTGCCGGGAATATGGACTACGATGAGCGCTATGCGCCATACTTCAAGAGAGCCCGATTGTTGGGTTTCGTGTTGCAGTTCAAGCATCAGCCGCTGACGCTTGTCCACGTAGCTCTGACAACTTGATTGACCGGTGGCGACCGGAGACCCATTCTTTCCA
The DNA here is from genome assembly GCF_018294505.1 of Triticum aestivum. Lineage (NCBI taxonomy): Eukaryota > Viridiplantae > Streptophyta > Magnoliopsida > Poales > Poaceae > Triticum > Triticum aestivum. Next base: position 619,706,039 of record NC_057810.1, on the reverse strand, counting down.
TCTCCCATGCAGGGAGATGACGGTGACCCTTGAGGATTGGTCGATGATTACTGCCATGCCGATCAATGGCCAAGCACTCACCGGGCGAGTGAAGAGGACCAACTGGCAGCAGAGGGTTACCACCCTCATCGGCGACTGCCCCGGTGCTAAGGGTAACCGTACATCCGGTGTATCGTTTCCCTGGCTCTCAGAGCACCGGAAGACTTGCCCTGAAGACGCCGATGAGGCGATTGTGGAGTGGTACGTGAGGGCCTACCTGTGGTATCTTCTCACGGAGGTCGTGTTTCCAGACAGCTCTGGGAACTCTGCCAACTGATAGTATATGTTCATCCTAGTCGACTGGGATGCAGGGTACAGTTGGAGGACCGCATCTCTCGCCTACCTATACCGTTCGGTAAGAGAGTATCTAATTGCCTACCTATGAAAGTATGTCCATGACATTTTGTTATATCTGATCCTCATTTGATGTTTTGCAGCTTGACGACGCAACCCAAAGGATGGGAGACAAGTCCAATATGGGTGGCTTTGTCTGGGCCTTCTCCATTTGGATGTGGGAGCGGCTGCCAGTGGGACGATGAAGGTACAATTTCAGCCTCCTCGGAATAGATGCATCTTGTTCACTTGCAATCATAAATGTGATACTTATTATGCCCTTGTTTCGTTGTGAGTGCAGAAGTTCATGAAGCATTTCGCAAGCTGGTAGGCCTGCTTGGGTGTGCTGGAGCTGGGTCGGTTGAAGCTTATCATCCTGCAGCCACACAGGGTCACATCGGCTCATCGAGCCATGTTCCCTTGTCGTCTAGGTTGGTTGAGGAGGAGGAGGAGGAGCAGGAGGAGGAGGAGGAGGAGCAGGGGGAGGAGGAGGAGGCCACACATGAAGAAGAGGAGCAGGAGGCCACACATGAAGAAGAGGAGGAGGATGCCTATCATGAGGAAGACTAGGATGAGAGCAATGGGGAGGAGGAGTATGATGAAGATTATGGACCTCCACCAACTCAACCATCTAAACCATCTCAGCTGCCGAAGAGGAATCCGAAGAAGAAGGATTTGCTGAGTTCGGACCCTTTCCAGAGACCGGTTACTCGACGGCCCAAGAAGAAGACTGAAGAGACTCGTTCAAAGAGGAATGAGGACCGTACCTCCAAGAGGAGCAGGAGCAAGTAATTCTGCTCTTGGATACTTGGCTCTTGTAGTTATCTAGTGGTTGTGAAACTACGTGGAACTATGTGTTTACTATTTGTGAAACTATGTGGAACTCCGTTTGCTAATTAGTTGAACTTTGTTTGACATGTCTATTTAGTTCAACTTTTATTATTGTGTATGTGATGCCCAAGTTTAATTGTTTGAGATCTGTTTTTTAGACTCTATATCATTGCTGTGATATTGTTTTTGACAAGAAGCAAGCAACTAAATTTGGATACAGGCAAACATAGGACCCTACCGCTAAGGACCCTGGCGGTAGGGTCAGACAGCCTACCGCCAACCCCCCTGGCGGTAGGTTGAACCTACCGCCAGGCCGCTGCCATTTTTCATTATAGAAGCTTTTGAAGGCAAAAACCCAAAACACCCCCTACCGCCAGGGGTTCTGGCGGTAGGGTTAGACAGCCTACCGCCAGGGACCCTGGCGGTAGGATACTAATCCACGTCAGCATGTGGAGACGACCGCCGTCCCCCTCCATCGCACCCTATCGCCAGGGACCCTAGCGGTAGGCTATCTAACCCTACCGCCAGAACTCCTGGCGGTAGCGAAAGGGTCAAATCCCGAAATTATTACCAACCGGGGTCAGACCCTGAATTGTTATGCGAAGTGTCAAAACACGAAATTTTTAGCTGTCGAATACACAGAAGAAGGGAGTGGCGCCTGTCGGATATCGGGTTCCGGCAAAACCATTAAGGTTCGAACTTTGGGGTGCGCACGAAGATCTTCTTCCTACCGAAACGCGCCCATAACCTCACCGCGATTCTAAGCTAGCACGATGAACAACACAAGAGACACGAGGTTTATACTGGTTCGGGCCACCGTTGTGGTGTAATACCCTATTCCAGTGTGTGGTGTGGTGGATTTCCTTTTGGGCCGATGATGAATAGTATAGAGGAAGAACGGCCTCGCGAGGAGAGGCGTTCTTGTGGTGGTGTGTGGATGAGCTAGGTTCGGATCAGATTGCCTTCTACTGTGGTGGCTAGCTCTATTTATAGAGGCCCTAGTCCTCTTCCCAAATATTGAGCGGGAAGGGAGCCAACAACGGCCATTTCGAAAGGGGACAGCTAGTACAAGATATCCCGACTAAAGGTGGTCTTCGACTGCCAAAGGTGCTGGTGATGACGCCGTCTTGGGCTCCAAGGTGACCTCAATCCTGCCGCTCTGCTAGTCTTGGTCTCGTTGCACCGATATGGAAACCTTTGCTTGATGCTTCGGTACTCCGCGCCTGCGCTTGCCCCCTTTGCACCAAAGAGGAAACGATGACACTGCGCAGGCTGGCGCCCGCCTGGTCCGGTCGTCATGGCTTGCGTTATGGGCACCATACCCCTCGCCTTGATCTCTCCGCCTCCTTGCGAGCCTGCCTGATGAGGCCGCCCCTGAGGATCTCTCCGCCCCGCGAGTCTTGGCCCCTTGCGAGGGTCTTGAGTGTTGTTTGATGAAGACGGGTCGTACTGGGCCACTAGTTGAGCCACGCTGCAGGCCGCAGGCAGGCAAGTATGGGGACCCCCATTCCCAGAACGCCGACAGTAGCCCCCGGGCCCAAGGCGCGCTCGAACTTGGCTTAGTGGCGAAGCCAAAGGGCAAGTGCGGAGCGCTGCGGGCCCCAACAGCCTGCGGCCTTGGTCACCGCGTGGCGATTGATTGGACGTGGGTGTCTCTGCTTCCCCATGCTGCCTCGACAACTGCCCGATTTGACGAGTCTCTGCTGCATGCAAAAAGAGTCATGATTACCTGTGACTGTGGAGGTCGACGGTTGGCCTCCCTTGGGCTATAAGTACGGAGGGGAGAGAGCCCCCGTTGTGCATCTGAAAGCACAAGTGCTCCTTGGGTGACTTTGGTAATTAATGTCAACATATCTCTTGTTGGACTAACACTTTTACCTAGTATGTTTCAGATAAGTTCAACAATGGAGTGGCATGGACTAGAGGATGTGGAACCCCTTCAAGATGCTAAGGACAAAGGATTGGCTCAATCTCCAAGCTCAAGACTCTACATTTTCTATTTTAGTGATCTAAGATCACATTGAGTCTATAGGAAAAGCCAATACTATCAAGAGGGGATGAGGTGTTGCTTAATGGCTTGCTTTCTCAAAGTGCTTAGTGATATGCTCCAAAGCCCTCAACTACCTTCTCACATCCACATATGACCTAAACCAAAAGTCCAATTTGGCCCTACCGATTCTTTCTATCCGGTGCCACCGAGTTCAGATGTCATAGCCACCGCCACAAACCCTAGGCAAATCGATCTCACCGATAGGGATCTTGGTCTCACCGAGATGGGATTGTAATATCTCTGTCTATGTCCATTACCAAAATCGGTCCCGCCGAGTTTGTGTAATCGGTCCTACCCAAATTACAATGCAAACTCTCTGTTCCTCTTCGTAACGTTTTGGTCAAACCGAGATGAGCAAATCGGTCCCACCGAGTTTGCCTGACCAACTCTCTAGTTAGCTTATTACCAAAATCGGTCCCACCAAGTTTGAGTAATCAGTCTCACCGAGATTACGTTATGCCCTAACCCTAATCATATCGGTCCTACCGAGTTGCATGTCGGTCCCAGCGAAAATCCTAACAGTCACATTATTTGCTAAATCGGTCTGACCGAGTTTCACGATTCGGTCCCACCGAGATTGGTAAGTTGTGTGTAACGGTTAGATTTTGTGTGGAGGCTATATATACCCCTCCACCCACTCTTCATTCGTGGAGAGAGCCATCAGAACATGCCTAAAATTCCAACATACATTTTCTGAGAGAGAACCACCTACACTTGTGTTGAGGCCAAGATATTCCATTCCTACCATATGAATCTTGATCTCTAGCCTTCCCCAAGTTGCTTTCCACTCAAATCTTCTTTCCACCAAATCCAAATCCTGTGAGAGAGAGTTGAGTGTTGGGGAGACTATCATTTGAAGCACAAGAGCAAGGAGTTCATCATCAACACACCATTTGTTACTTCTTGGAGAGTGGTGTCTCCTAGATTGGCTAGGTGTCACTTGGGAGCCTCCGACAAGATTGTGGAGTTGAACCAAAGAGTTTGTAAGGGCAAGGAGATCGCCTACTTGGTGAAGATCTACCCTAGTGAGGCAAGTCCTTCGTGGGCGATGACCATGGTGGGATAGACAAGGTTGCTTGTACATGGACCCTTCATGGGTGGAGCCCTTCATGGACTCGCGCAGCCGTTACCCTTCGTGGGTTGAAGTCTCCATCAACGTGGCTGTACGATAGCTCCACCTATCGGAACCACGGCTCAAAAATCTCCGTGTCTCCAAATTGCGTTTGCACACTCCAATCCCATCCCTTTACATTCTTGCAAGTTGCATGCTTTACTTTCCGCTGCTCATATACTCTTTGCAAGCTTGCTTGTTATGTATTGTGATTGTTAAACTTGTGCCAAAACTCCACTTCAACTTAAAGAAATTAAAAACTGCACCTTTTCTCACTTAGTGTCTAATCACCCCCCTCTAGTCACCTCTTCTTGATCCTTTCAATTGGTATCAGAGCTTTGGTCTCCATTGCTTTGGTTTAAACACCATTGGAGGAAGATGGATGAGTCTACTTTGGGGAGTCTTAGACATAGAGTGCCTATACTTGATGGAGAGTACTTTCATGAGTGGAAAAATGAGATGCTTGTGATTTTCAATGAATATCATTTGAACAAGTACATTGCTAGTCCTTGTGCACCTCATATTGATCCTATGCATCCTACCCTTGATGAGTCAATTGACATAATTCGAAATCTTAGAACTGTTAATCTTATCACTAGAGGCTTGCCTAGAAACTTGGTTGGAAGTTTGCCTACTCTTGAGTGTGCCTACACTATATGGAAATTTCTTGAGGAACATTTTCCAAATTATTCCTTGAAAAATCTAGATGAAATTCTTCCATAAGTCTATTGCCTTTAGTAAGATGAATTCCAATGATCCCATGTTTGGTGATTGTCTATTTGAGCTTACAAACCAAGCTACTAGAATTCATAGAGAAGATCATTGTCAAACTCACTCTAACGAATCACCCTCTCTAGGATTTGATCCACCACATGACGATATTGTACATGGATACTATGATGAGGATGATGATAGTGACTTTGATCTCGATGATGCAATGAGACACTTTGGTCTTATGGCAAATCTTCGGGGATACATGGCAGGAGGAAAGGAGTGGGATCTGGATAGTGGATGTACCGATCATATGACCGGAGATAAAGGTATGTTTCGCGAGCTTGCTGAAAACAACGGCCCTCGAAAGTATGTCACTTTCGGTGACAACTCAAAGGGTAAGGTTGTTGGCCTCGGTAAGGTGGCCATCTCACATGATAGCTCCATTCAAAATGTTATGCTCGTTGAATCTCTTGGCTACAATTTACTTTCAGTATCTAGACTTGCTGATTTCGGTTTCAATGTCCTATTTACTGAAGTAGATTGCCAAGTGTTTCGTAGAGATAATCATAAAATGGTCTTTACCGGTATACGTAGAGGTGATCTTTACATTGTTGATTTCACTAAAAAGGCTCAACCAACTTCCTTTATTGCTAAATCCTCTAAAGGCTGGTTATGGCATAGACGATTGGGTCATGTGGGCATGCGAAACCTTGACAAGCTTATTAAAGGAAATCATATCCTTGGCGTTAACGATGTCATATTTGATAAGGATAGACTTTGCAGCGCTTGTCAAGCAGGTAAATAGGTTGGAGGAAGGCATCCCATTAAGAACATCATGACCACAAGGAGGCCACTCGAGCTACTTCACATGGATCTTTTTGGTCCCAACGCCTACAAAAGTCTCGGTGGAAATTCTTTTGGTCTAGTTATAGTTGATGATTTTTCAAGATTTACATGGGTATTATTTCTCAATGATAGATTGCAGGTCCAAAAGAACTTCAAGAACTTCGCTAGGAAGGCCCAAAATCAATTTGAAGTGAAGATCAAGAAGGTTCGCAGCGACAACGGAACGGAGTTCAAGAACACAAATGTGGACACCTTTCTTGATGAAGAAGGGATTTCACATGAGTTCTCGGCTATGTACACACCTCAACAAAATGGAGTTGTTAAGAGCAAGAACTGGGCGCTCATCGAAATGGCGAGAACGATGCTTGCTGAGTACAAGACGCCGAAGCACTTTTGGGCGAAAGCGGTTGAGACAGCTTGTCACGCAACAAATCGCTTGTATCTTCACAAGCTACTCGGCAAGACGGCATACGAGCTCCTCACCGGTAACAAACCCCAAGTTGGATACTTTCGAGTATTCGACTCAAAGTGCTACATTCTTGATAAGCATTGTCATTCTAAATTTGCTCCTAAGTCTCATGAAGGTTTCCTACTTGGTCATGGCACAAACTCTCACACTTATCGTGTCTACAACAATTTCACCCAAAAGGTTTAAGAAACGGTAGATGTGAAGTTTGATGAATCTAACGGCTCGCAAGTAGAGCAATTGCCAATTGATGTAGGAGACAAAGACCCCTCGGAAGCAATCCTAGACTTGTCTATTCGCAAGATTCGTCCAACGGAGGTGAAGGCGAGTACCTCATCCGTCCAAGTGGAAGCTTCCACCTCACGACAAGGTGAACCAAGAGTTGATATGGAAGCATCCACAAGTGGGGCACACCAAGACGAAGAAAACGAGGAAGTACACCAAGATGAATGCCAACAACCTCCTTCTCCACCACGACAAGAGAATGACATTGTCAACAATGAAGAAGGCCAATAAGAAGAACAAGACGAAGAAGATGTTCAACCAAGATCCAAGCAAAAGCTTTCACGAGTTCGAGCAAGAGTTGCTAAAGACCATCCTGTCGAGCAAATCTACAATGATATCCAAACCGGGAGAATCACTCGCTCTAAAACTCATTTAGCTAACTTTTGTGAACACTATTCATTCATCTCTAGCATTGAACCTATGAAGGTTGAAGAAGCTTTAGAATATCCGGATTGGATAAACGCCATGCATGAAGAGCTACACAACTTTGAGAGAAATCAAGTTTGGACATTGGTTGAGAAGCCCGACAACAGGCACAACACCATCGGTACGAAATGGGTGTTTCGCAACAAGCAAGATGAACATGGACAAGTAGTTCGCAACAAAGAACATCTCGTCGCCCAAGGCTACACTCAAGTCGAAGGTATGAACTATGGTGAGACATATGCCCCCATTGCTAGACTTGAGTCCATTCACATCTTACTTGCCTATGCTAATCACCATGATATCACCTTGTACCAAATGGACATTAAAAGTGATTTTCTAAATGGTGAAATAGAGGAAGTTTATGTTAAGCAACCTCCAGGCTTTGTCAATCCTAAGAAACCTAATCATGTTTACAAACTTCACAAAGCTCTTTATGGTCTTAAACAAGCTCCTAGAGCATGGTATAAATGCTTGACCAAGTTCCTTATTGAAAAATGCTTTGAGATTGGAAAAATTGATTCTACTCTTTTTACAAAAAGGGTTAATGGAGAACTATTTGTGTGCCAAATCTATGTTGATGATATTATATTTGGTTAAACTAACCCTCATTTTAGTGAGAAGTTTGGAAAGCTAATGTCGCAGAAGTTTGAGATGTCTATGATGAGTGAACTCAAATTCTTTCTTGGTTTGCAAATCAAGCAAACTAAGGAAGGTACCTTTGTCTCTCAAACAAAGTACACCAAGGACTTATTCAAGAAGTTCAATATGCAAGAATGCAAAGGTATGACTACACCCATGCCCACTAGTGGACATCTTGGTTTGACCAAAGATGGTGAACTGGTTGATAAAAAGGTTTATCGCTCTATGATTGGTTCATTGTTATATCTATGTGCTTCTCGTCCCAATATTATGCTAAGTGTGTGCATGTGTGCACGATATCAAGCCGCTCCTAAAGAATGTCATCTTAAGGTCGTGAAAAGGATAGTGAGATACTTAATCCATACACCAATTTTTGGCATTTGGTATCCAAAGAGGGCCTCTTTTAATCTCGTTGGCTACTCCAACTCGGACTATGCCGGTGACAAGGTCGATAGAAAGTCCACTTCGGGTACTTGTCAATTTCTTAGTAGATCTCTTGTGTCTTTGTCTTCCAAGAAACAAAACTCGGTATCCTTATCCACCGCTGAAGCGGAATACATTGCCGCTGGTTCATGTTGTGCTCAATTACTTTGGATGACCCAAACTCTCAAAGATTATGGGATATATGTGAAACATGTTCCATTACTTTGTGACAATGAAAGTGCTATCAAGATTGCTCACAATCCCGTGCAACATTCTTGTCGGAGTAATGGGCCACGGGTAGCGTCACCCGGGTCTCAGGATTTATCAAGACTTTGGGCCAGCTCTGCCTAGCTGGGCCCCAAGCTGAAGCTCCGCCCTCCGGGGGCCGGCTATCTCGACAACCGACCATTGGAGGGCGGCTAACCACCAGCCGACAACATCGTGAGCAGCCGGCTTCCTCCAGCCGGCCTCTAGAGAGGGCGGCGCCAACCAGACGGCCACCTTGCAGCCTCAGAGTTTGTGCCCTCTTTGAGAGGACGTGGTGGGACGTGGCTACAGTGAAGACCCTTACCCCCGAATCGTGGGTTCAGCATGGCCACAATGCCCCGTATGAATGGAGATCTCCGCACGGCGTGGCACTGTTGCCACTCTCCCTCGATGTCACTCTGGGCAGGCGGAGCCCTTCTCCCCACAACGGCCTGTCGGTACGGCCCGCAGGCTGCGGGCCCTACCAGGCAGTGACACCCTAGAAGACGGCGCATGCCGGACCAATCGAACCAGGAGAGGGCCGGCCTCCAGCAGGTGGCCGTCCCCTCCCTCGAAGCCCGTGCGCCATTAAGCTGATGAGACCAAGTGTGGCTACAGTGATCTCCCACCAGGCGGTGGGACTGTAGCCACACTGAGCTGACCAGGCCCGCGTCATTAGCAGCACCGCTACAGTGAACGGCCTGTCGGCTCTGTACCAGACCGGTCGACAAGGCCCACCAGGCGGCGGGCCCAGTAGTTGGCGAAGAAGCCGGAGGCCGGAGACGCTGACAGCCGGCCCAGCAGCCGGCCAGATTACCAATGTACCCCTGGGGGGTAGGCCTATATAAACCCCCCAGGGCACCCATGCAAAGGGTTCCCACACTGATAGAACTAGCCAGATCACTAGAGCAGGGGAGAGCTAGCCTTGCTTCCTCCTGCCTCTAGCATACAGCTCAAGGAGCACACTTGTATCACTTGTGCCATAGTGATCATGCGGAGACCCCACAGAGCAGGAGTAGGGGTATTATCTCCACGGAGAGCCCCCAACCTGGGTAAAGAACGCCGGCGTTCGTGTCTACGCCTCATCCCGCTTCTGGGCACCGCGGACGTTCTACTCGCTCCCACCATGATAAGCCATCCTTTGGCATATGTCGCACCCAACCCCCGACATTTGGTGCCCACCGTGGGGCGAGGTGCACCATCTCCCGGAGATCTGCTTTGGACAGGAACCTTGTTCCTTCCTGGCGAGCGAAGCCAGTCCAGCACGCCTGACGGCGTCAGCCTCGACGCACTGAACGACACGAAAATCGCCTGTGCAGCGAGCTGCCTCACCGACCTTGTCGGTGAGATTCACCTCTCCGACGAGCCAGTCTCCGACGCGAGCACCGACTGCCCCGAGAGCCGTCTCGTCAGCCTCCTCAACCAGGTTCACATCACCAGCGAGCCTGCTGTGGACTTGGAGTTCGTTGGCTCCACCAACCCGATGATCGTCGATTCCGACGCAACATCGTTAGACGCGTTCACCACCAACGTGGTGGTCCACGACGAGCCGCCTCCTCGCGAGCACAACAGTGGGAGCACCGTCACAGAGGTGCTCGTCATTCACAGCGGCGAGCACTCGGACGGACGCGCTCGAGACCCACTCGACGCGGCTCTCCGAGACCTATCGGCGCCTGTCCCAGATGGCGCAAATGCCGGGGTGCTGGAGACACGCCGCGTCCAGCTCCTCGAGAGCGATGGCCGACTGGCCAGCGTGCGACACCTACCGGCGCGAGATGGATCGGGCCGTCGTCGGCACGCCGGCTCCTGAGGGGCCTAGCCGCCTCGGCATAGTCCGACAGCATGGCGCAACCGTCGCCAGCATGTTCGGGGCAGAACACCCCGTCTACGCCACGCCTGCTGAGAACATCCGGGCTGCCCAGGCAGTGACGGATGTCGGCGTTCTGGGAACGGGGGTCCCCAGACTTGCCTGCCTGCGGCCTGCGGCGTGGCTCAAGCGAAGGCCGAGTGCAGCCCAGCTTCATCAGCTGAAGCTCAAGACCCTCGCGAGGGGCCAAGCCTCGCGTGGCGGATGACAGGAAGCTTCCTCAGGCACAACCTCATCAGGCAGGCTCGCGAGGAGGCGGAGAGATCAAGGCATGGCACCTTGCGAGGAGCCCGTGATGCAAGCCATGACGATCGAGACCAGGTGGGCGCCAGGCGGGCGCTGGCCTGCGCGGTGTCCTTATTTCCCCTTTGGTGCAAGGGGGGCAAGCACAAGCCAAGGCATCAGGCAAAGGTTACCGTTTCGGTGCAACAAGACCAAGACCAGCAGAGCGGCAGGATGGAAGTCATCGTGGAGCCCAGGACGGTGTCACCGCCAGAGTCTTTGACAATCGAAGACCAACTTTAGTCAGGATAAGTGTACTAGATGTTCCTCTTCAAAACGGCCAATTGTTGGCGCCCTTCCCGCTCATTATTTGGGAAGAGGCCTAGGGCCTTCCTCTATAAATAGGACTAGCCACCACAATGGGAAGGCATCGAGAGATCCGATAGGCATCCAAGAGGCGACTGAACTCACCCAAGCAATTCATCGCACCAGCTCAAGAACAGCCCCTCGCGAGGCTGTTCTCCCTTTGTATTGTTCATCATCATCCCCTGAGGCAATCCACACACCACAAACTAGAGTAGGGTATTACACCACAAAGGTGACCCGAACTAGTATAAACCTTGCGTCCCTTGTGTTGTTCATCGTGTAGCCTAGATTCCTTGCGAGGCTTCGAAACGCGAGCTGGTAGGGGAAAGATCTTCGTGCGCACCCCAGAGTTCGAACCTGAAGGGTCTGCCGGAACCTGAAATCCTACATTTGGCATGCCAGGTAGGGGTGCGCCGGAATCTTTCTTCCGCTGATCGCATGTGATCTTCCGTCGTATCCATGGCCGACGCTCGTCGGGCTCGTGCCGAGCGTCGGGCTGCTCACGCCACCCGCGTCGCCCAGACGGCGCCCGTCGGCGGACGCCCCCGTCGTTCCCCGTCGCCTGCCGCCAACGCCGCCACCGGCCCGACGGGGAACGAGCAGCAGGCCTCATCCCTACATCCTTCGGTGCGGCGGGAAGGCCGCACCGCCACCCCGTCGCTGACTCCAGCTGGTTCGTTGTCCCACGCCCGTCGCGCCCCCACGGACGCGCACGCTGCGCTGCTCCTGGCGTGTGAGCTCCTGCACTACCGTCCCATCGACGACCTTTACGAGGACTGGCTCGCCCGCATCACCGAGCTCGTCAGTGCTGCAGGGGGCTCTCCTATGCCATCTCTCTCGCTGCCTCGCCCTCCATCCTGCGCAGGAGGCGTGGATCATGAGGTGCCTCCGCCACCTCCTCCTCAAGAAGGCGCCTTGGCTCCAAGGCGCTCGGCCCCAGGATGAGACCCACCACGTCCGGTGCCTACACGACAAGAAAGGAGTTGCCAAGAAATCCCTCACCCCCAAGAAGGTGCTCGCGTGCTCCCTACACCGACACATCATGACCGCGCTCCTGCTCCAGCGCGCCAAGACCCCGCACTGCTCCTGGCGGCAGCGCGCGGAGACCTCCAAGATCAAGCCCTTCGTCACCAAAGGCCTCCCATGGCCACTATAGGCTGTCGTGCCTTCACCATCGAGCTGCGCAGTGTGGCCTGGCCCGCCAAGTTCAAACCAGATCTGCCCCCACACTACGACGGCACTGCATACCCCGCGGAGTTCCTGCAGCTCTACGAGCTGGGCATCGAAGCCGCCAACGGGGCCGAAAAGGTCATGGCGAATTAGTTCCCCATGGCGCTCAAGGACGATGCCCGCACCTGGCTCCTGAACCTCGCTCCTGGCACGATCTCCTCCTCGGACGAGATGCGCACTCGCTTCATCGCCAACTTCCAAGGCACTCGCGACCGGCCCCCGGCCATGAGTGACCTGCACCGCATCAAGCAGCAGCCAGGAGAGACCCTGTAGAAGTACATCTAGCGCTTCAACAACGCTCACCTCAAGATCCCCAGGGTGACTGAGGAAGCCATCATCTCAGCCTTCTCCGATGGCATGCGTGACATCAAGATGAAAGAAGAGCTAGCAATCCATGAAGACCTGTGCACATCCCTAGAGCTGTTCAACTTGGCGACCAAGTGCGCCAGGGCTGAGGAAGGGCGGCTCTCCCTCCTCGAGCTTCCGGCTGCCGATCCAGAAGAGAAGAAGCCCAAGGTCAAGGACGTGAAGTGTAAGGGAGCTACTGTGCTCGCAGCAGAGCTAGACACCAAGCGAGGCAGGGATCAACCTAAGTCATCCAAGGGTAGCCGGTACTGCGTGTACCACAACCTCCACACCCACAACACCAATGAATGCCAGGAGCTCAGGGCCGTATGAGATGGGCGTATCGGTTGACGCCTCGAGCGCAACGATCGGGGCTATGACCAAGGAGGAGGAAGAGGTGGAGGACGATGGGAAGACCGTGGCCTTTGCCAAGGGTGGCGTGACTGACCTCGCGAGGATCGCTGGCAGGACCAACCTCGCGAGGGAGGTTGGAGGGATCAGCCCCGTGAGGATCGCCCGCACGGCAACGCAGGCCTCCCACCTTTGCCACCACCGCCAAGGAGGAATGAAGACCAACATCAGGACGATGGGGCTGGGGGCTTCCAGGAGCCGCACGCAATCGCTTGCATCCTGGGAGGCGCCCATGCCCCAGCCTCACAACGCATCTTCAAGCAGTTTGCTCGCGAGGTGAATGCAGTCCTCCCCAAGATTGAGGCCACGCGTCCTCTCAGATGGTCTGCATGCGCTATCACGTTCAACTCAGTGGATCAGCTCAAGTGCGCAGCAACGGACGGAGTCCTCCCAATGCTTTGTTCCCCAGCCATCAACAATGTGCAAGTCACCAGGACCCTCATCGTTGGCAGAGCAGGACTCAACGTCCTATCCGTCGAGACATTCAACAATCTCCAAGTGCCATATGATCAGCTTCAGTCGACCAAGCCTTTCTCAGGAGTCACTGATGGTTCCACCGTTCCGATAGGGCAGGTTCACCTTCCAGTCACCTTTGGGCAGCGCAACAACCATCGCACCGAGCTCATTGACTTCAACGTCGCTCACATTCGCCTGCCATACAATGCCATCCTCGGGTACCCAGCCCTGGCCCAGTTCATGGCAGTGACTCACCATGGCTACAATGTCCTCAAGATGCCAGGAAGCGGTGGAGTCATCACAGTACCCCGTGAGGAAAGGGATGCAGTGTGTTCTCTTGAGCGTGCCTTCCAAGCCGCGGCAATCGAAGGCCCAGATCACAGGAGCGGGAAACTTCCTGAGGTAGTCCCTCAGAAGAAGAAGGCTTCGCCTGTCCCAAGCCATCAGGAGGCGGGTACCTCTGGAGGCGTTGCATCAGGATTCCCGCCCGTTCAGGGGCCGCCACCCCCTATCGCATAAGAAGGCGCGCCCGGTGCCCTCCTTGGGCAGGGCTCGGGGGCTCTTTCCTGGAGAGCCACCGACTTTGCCAAGGTCACGAGGGAGGCGCTCGGGCACCACTTGGAGGCGTGCTTCAAGGCGCGTTTCCCTTAGGAAGGTATGAGGCAAGGAGGGCCAAACCCTCAGGAGTTCATCACGAGAAACACTCAGGAGCTACAGGAGTCAAGAGTCATGCGCGGCAGCCGCCGCCTACCCGCCGCAGCTCCCCATCCAAGCGAGGACGGCGGGCTACACATCTTCATCGACGTGCCAGGGCTCAATTGAACCGCGTCTCAGGAGCGCCTCTGGCCTTCGCGCGTGGGGCGTTGCGAGGGTCCACTTCACAGCTACGTTCGCATGCCTTTTGGCCTGCCGAACGCGGTCGCCGCTCATCAGCGCCTACTGAGGAGAACTCTGGAGGCTCAGGAAGTCAGGCATCGCGTGGTCCTGGCGGAGATGGAGATGGCCCTCGAAGATCTACTTGTGCCCCCGGAGCCTCCCGAGGCTCCAGGTACCGAGAGCTCATGAGGGCCGGCTTCCTCACCACGCGTCATCCGCTACTTCAGCATCCCTTCATCTTCAACCGTATCAGGTGACATCTTCCAAAGTTTCATTTTCAGCTGGGAGCGCCCACAGGGCTGCACCATTCCCAGGTCGTGTGGGTCCGTCCCTGTGGCATGTATCCGTTTTGCTCGTGTTCTTTGCTTACCTTGTTGGGGGCACCCCTCGGGATGCATTATCCCCAAGCCGCTCGGGCCTGACCTAGTGGCAGTTGCTTTTTCTGCATCTATCTGAATGGATTTGCTCCTTCATGCTTAACATGCTTGACCTAATCGCCTGCTCGATTGACACCTACCTTTGGAGCCGCTCGCTCTGGCACGACACTTGCATACGGGTCCGTCCCTGCAACACTGATAAATCTGAGTGGCCGAGCTCTGGCCGCGGTAGCCCCGCAAGGCGCCACCTCACCAGGCCCTCAGTGCCCCAGTCGCTCCCTCGGAGCAACCAATGGTTGGCTGGCAACCGTAATGACATACCTTGTTTCCCCTCGTGATTGGTATGCAGGATCCACTCCAGAAGTAACGCTGGGGACGTCGCGATCTCTCTCTCCCTCTCTCAGGCATGATCCGCTCGCGCGTTAAAAGGGGGGCACCTGAGCATCACGACTCATGGGCTCTTACTGGCTCTCCAGCCCTCACCCCCTGGCCTTGACCCACGACATCATGACCTGTCATACCAGCGGCGGCTAAGCTCGCTCGAGAGCCGGGACCTAAGGACGTAGAGCATGAAGGAAAGTGCGGGGGAGAGGGAAGAAGCTCACGAGGACCTAACCCATCAACACCTCAGCTGCCGCCGCGCAGGCCCGACACTTCGCCGGAAACCACTCCAAACCTACAAGATAAGTCACGCAAGACTAGATCGACTCAGCGCTAAACCCTCGCCTACTGCGGCTTTGTCATGGGAACGTTGCCTGCCTTTCTTGCCCAGTGGAGGCTGCTTGAGCGCCAAAGGGGACCTCCTGAGCATCGTGACTCAGGGGCTCTTACTGGACCTTGGGCCGCTCAACTCCTGGACTTGATCACGACATCGCGACCTGGCATACCAGCGACGGCTAAAGCTTGCCTAGGGACCGGGACCTGTTGGCATAGAGCACCAAGCCCTCGTGAGGAAAGAAAGTGGGAACTGAGCCAGGGCAGGACGCGCCTCCCGCATCATTTCATGATAAGGATGCACAATTCACAAAAACATGGCAGGCGCCTTACATACCCCCATGGGGTGTCATTTCGATTCCTCGCAGGGAACAAAAGGTGCTAAGGAGCGATAACTACGCGCGCTGCCGCAGGAGACACCATCATCAACAGTGGGTCAGCAGGCGCCGGTGCCAACCCCATCCAGATCAGCAGCGCCGACGGCCTGATGCAGCCGCCCTGCTTCGGGCATGTCGCGAGCTCGGAGGCTCGTAGCTATCGTCGCTCGTCTCCGGAGTGGCGTGGAGCTTGGCGGAGTCGCTGGACCCTCCGGTTCCTCCGCTGCTGCCTGAGGAGCTGCTGGAGAAGCGGTTGGCAGGCCTGGTCCTTGCCATGCCGATGCTCAAGCCGCCTTCCTTGGGGCAGCATTCTAGCCGGTGTCCTTCCGCGTCGAAGACCTTGAAGAACACCAAGGAGGCGCCATCGTATTCAAGATGGATTACAAGGGTGCCCCCCGTCTGGCAAACCCGGGCGATCTCGCCCCAGCCACGGGTCAGGAAGACCTTGCCCGGGGCAACGACCTCGACCTCCACCCCGGTAGCAAGGGTGCTGCAGTCGGCGTGCTGCAGCCAGAGCTCCTGAGGCCCCCTCGGCGGAATCTCTAAGGCGAAGGAGGGAGGAAAGCGAATCCAAGATCGAGGAGGCATGGCGGCGTGAAGCACAAGCTCGCGAGAGGAGTGATACGTCTCCAACGTATCTATAATTTTTGATTGCTCCATGCTACTTTATCTATTGTTTTGGACTATAATGGGCTTTCTTTACCACTTTTATATTATTTTTGGGACTAACCTATTAACCAGAGGCCCAACCCAGAATTGCTGTTTTTGCCTATTTTAGTATTTCGAAGAAACAGAATATCAAACGAAGTCCAAACGGAATGAAACCTTCGGGAACGTGATCTTCTCACCGAACGTGATTCAGGAGACTTGGACCCTACTCCAAGAAGCACCAGAGGCGGTCACTAGGGTGGAGGGCGCGCCCCCTACCTTGTGGGCCCCCTGACGCTTCACCGACATACTCCTTCCTCCTATATATACCTACGTACCCCCAATAGACCAGAGGGAGAGCCAAAAACCTAATTCCACCGCCGTACCTTCCTGTATCCACGAGATCCCATCTTGGGGCCTGTTTCGGAGCTCCGCCGGAGGGGGCATCTACCACGGAGGACTTCTACATCAACACCATAGCCCCTTCGATGAAGTGTGAGTAGTTTACTTCAGACCTTCGGGTCCATAGCTAGTAGCTAGATGGCTTCTTCTCTCTTTTTGGATCTCAATACAATGTTCTCCCCTCTCTCGTGGAGATCTATTTGATGTAATCTTCTTTTTGCGGTGTGTTTGTTGAGACCGATGAATTGTGGGTTTATGATCCAACTTATCTATGAATAATATTTGAATCTTCTCTGAATTCTTTTATGTATGATTGAGTTATCTTTGCAAGTCTCCTCGAATTATCCATTTGGTTTGGCCAACTAGATTGGTAGTTCTTTCAATGGGAGAAGTGCATGGCTTGGGGTTCAATCTTGCGGTGTCCTTACCCAGTGACAGAAAGGGTTGCAAGGCACGTATTGTATTGTTGCCATCGAGGATAACAAGATGGGGTATTTATCACATTGCATGAATTTATTCCTCTACATCATGTCATCTTGCTTAAGGCGTTACTCTGCTTTTAACTTAATACTCTAGATGCATGCTGGATAGCGGTCGATGAGTGGAGTAATAGTAGTAGATGCAGAATCGTTTCGATCTACTTGTCTCGGACGTGATGCCTAATACATGATCATACCTAGATAACCTCATAACTATGCTCAATTCTGTCAATTGCTCAACAGTAATTTGTTCACCCACCGTAGAATACGTATGCTCTTGAGAGAAGCCACTAGTGAAACCTATGGCCCCCGGGTCTATTCTCATCATATCAATCTCCATCACTTTATTTACTTGCTTTGCTTTTACTTTTTACTTTGCATCTTTATACCAAAAATACCAAAAATATTATCTCTATCAGATCTCACTCTCGTAAGTGACCGTGAAGGGATTGACAACCCCTAATCGCGTTGGTTGCGAGTAGCTATCGTTTTGTGTAGGTACGAGGGACTTGCGCGTGACCTCCTACTGGATTGATACCTTGGTTCTCCAAAACCGAGGGAAATACTTACGCTACTGTGCTGCATCATCCTCTCCTCTTCGGGGAAAACCAACGCAAGCTCAAGACGTAGCAAGAAGGATTTCTGGCGCCGTTGCCGGGGAGGCCTACGCAAAAGTCAACATACCAAGTACCCATCACAATCCCTATCTCTCGCATTACATTATTTGCCATTTGCCTCTCGTTTTCCTCTCCCCCACTTCACCCTTGCCGTTTTATTCGCCCTCTCTTTCCCAATCTCCTCCTCCTTTTCCTTTGCCTTTTTCCTCGTCCGTTTGTTTGCTCGTGTGTTAGTTTGCTTGTTCGTCGTGATGGCTCAAGATGCTACGAAATTGTGTGACTTCACCAATACCAATAATAATGATTTCCTTAGCACTCCGATTGCTCCTCTTGCCAATACTGAATCTTGTGAAATCAATACTGCTTTGTTGAATCTTGTTATGAAAGATCAATTCACCGTCCTTCCTAGTGAAGATTCCGCTACTCATTTGAATAGCTTCGTTGATTTATGTGATATGCAAAAGAAAAAAGATGTCGATAATGATGTCGTTAAATTGAAGCTATTTCCTTTTTCGCTTAGAGATCGTGCTAAAGCGTGGTTTTCATCTTTGCCTAAAAATAGTATTGATTCTTGGAACAAGTGCAATGATGCTTTTATCTCTAAGTATTTTCCTCCCGCTAAGATTATCTCTCTTAGAAACGACATCATGAATTTCAAGCAACTTGATCATGAACATGTTGCACAAGCTTGGGAGAGAATGAAATTAATGCTACGTAATTGTCCTACTCATGGTTTGAACATGTGGATGATTATACAAAACTTTTATGCTGGATTGAATTTTGCTTCTAGTAATCTTTTAGATTCGGCCGCGGGAGGCACTTTTATGGAAATCACTTTAGGAGATGCTACTAAACTCCTAGATAATATTATGGTCAATTACTCTCAATGGCATACTGAAAGATCTACTAATAAAAATGTGCATGCTATAGAAGAAATCAATGTTTTGAGTGAAAAGATGGATGAACTTAGGAATTTATTTGCTAAGAGTGTTTCTTCTGATCCCAATAATATGCCTTTATCTACTTTTCTTGAGAATAATAATGAATCTATGGATGTGAATTTTGTTGGTAGGAATAGTTTTGGTAACAACGCGTATAGAGAGAATTTTAATCCTAGGCCTTATCCTAGTAATCCTTCTAATAATTATGGAAATTCCTACAACAACTCTTATGGAAATTTTAATAAGATGCCCTCTGAATTTGAGAGTAGTGTTAAAGAGTTTATGAATTCACAAAAGAATTTTAATGCTTTGCTTGAAGAGAAATTGCTTAAAGTTGATGATTTGGCTAGGAACATTGATAGAATTTCTCTCGAGATTGATTCTTTAAAGATTAGATCTATTCCTCCTAAGCATGATATCAGTGAGTCTCTCAAAGCTATGAGAATTTCCATTGATGAGTGCAAAGAAAGAACCGCTAGGATGCGTGCTTCCAAAGATGCCTTTATTAAAGTCTGTTCTTCTAATCCCTATGAAAATGAAGATGAAGATCTAAAAGTTATTGATGTGTCCCCTATTAAATCTTTGATTTGCAATATGAATCTTGATGAAACTGAATATGATCCTCCTTTACCTAGAAGGCGTTCTAAGAATTCCGAGTTTTTAGATCTTGATAATGAAACTGATAAAAGTGGGACTGAAAGAAATAAAAATCGAGATATTGCTAAACCCACTATTTTGGATCTCAAGGAATTTAATTATGAAAATTGCTCTTTAATAGATTGTATTTCCTTGTTGCAATCCGTGTTAAATTCTCCTCATGCTTATAGTCAAAATAAGGCCTTTACCAAACACATTGTTGATGCCTTGATGCAATCTTATGAAGAAAAGCTTGAGTTGAAAGTTTCTATCCCTAGGAACTCCATGATGAGTGGGAACCTACTATCAAAATTAAAATTAAAATTATGAGTTTCATGCTTTGTGTGATTTGGGTGCTAGTGTCTTTACTATTCCCAAAACTTTATGTGATTTGCTAGACTTCCGTGATTTTGATGATTGCTCTCTAAACTTGCATCTTGCGGATTCCACTATTAAAAAGCCTATGGGAAGAATTAATGATGTTCTTATTGTTGCAAATAGGAATTATGTGCTCGTAGATTTTATCGTTCTTGATATAGATTGCAATCCTTCATGTCCTATTATTCTTGGTAGACCTTTCCTTAGAACGATTGGTGCAATTATTGATATGAAGGAAGGGAATATTAGATTCCAATTTCCCTTAAAGAAGGGCATGGAACACTTCCCTAGAAAGAAAATAAAATTACCATATGAATCTATCATGAGAGCCACTTATGGATTGCCTACCAAAGATGGCAATACCTAGATCTATCCTTGCTTTTATGCCTAGCTAGGGGCGTTAAACGATAGCGCTTGTTGGGAGGCAACCCAATTTTATTTTTAGTTTTTAGTTTTTGCTTCTGTTTAGGAATAAATAATCCATCTAGATTCTGTTTAGATGTGGTTTTATCTTTTAATTAGTGTTTGTGCCAAGTTAAACCTATTAGATCTTCTTGGAAGATAGTTATTTGATCTTGCTGTAATTTCCAGAATCTTTGCGCTCAGTGCCCGACTTGTTGAAAATCACAGGAACATGATTTTGCGCTGATTATTTTTGCTACTGATCAATAAACAAATTTCCCAGGTGTTCTAATTTTGGTAGAATTTTTGTGGTTCCATAAGTTTGTGTTAGTTACAGATTACTACAGACTGTTCTATTTTTGACAGATTCTGTTTTGCGTGTGTTGTTTACTTATTTTGATGAATCTATGGCTAGTAAAATAGTTTATGATCCATAGAGAAGTTGGAATACAGTAGGTTTAACACCAATATAAAGAAAGAATGAGTTCATTACAGTACCTTAAAGTAGTCTTTTGTTTTATTTCTCTAACAGAGCTCAGGAGATTTCTATTGAGTTTTGTGTCGTGAAGTTTTCAAGTTCCGGGTGAATTCTTTTGATGGATTATGGAACAAGGTGTAACGCCCCAGATTCGATGCGCCAGGTGTCTGCCAGTTATTTGTCGTTGTTGCCATGTCTTTTGCTTGCGTGTTGCATATTGTCATGTCATCATGTGCATTGTATTTTGCATACATGTTCGTTTCTTGGATCCGAGCTTTTTCCCCGTTTTCCATTTTGCAATCCGGCACTCCTATGCCCTCCGGCGTCCCCCTTTTGTCTCTTGTTGTGAGTGGGTGTTAAACTTTCTCGGAATGGCCCGAGGTTTGCCAAGCGGCCTTGGTATAACACCGGTAGACCGCCTGTCAAGTTTCGTGCCATTTGGAGTCCGTTTGATACTCCAACGGTTAACCGCGTAGCCCAAAACCCCCCTTCTCTTTGCAGCCCAACACCCCTTCCAAAGTGGCCCAAAACCCAGCAAACTCCCCTCCATGCCCTCGGTCGTTCGATCACGATCGTTTGGCCAAAAACCGCTCCTCATTTGGACTCTCCTAGCTCCCTATGCCTATAAAAACGTCCTCCCCGTCCATTTTCGCGGATCAAACCCTAGCTTTCGTCCTCCTCCCGCCGCCGACATGTCCATATCGTGCCGGACATGTCCGCGCCGCCGCTCCTCGCCCAATCACGCGCTGACACGTCGCATGCCGGGCTTCCCCGCCGCCAGGGCCCGCCGAGCCCATAGCGGGCCCGCGCAGGGCCGTCCGCCCGCGCCCGCCGCCCGCAGGCGCCCGCCTCATCCGACCTC